>NC_060950.1:56292646-56349457 GCF_022045245.1 Lucilia cuprina | reverse complement strand
TTTGGTACTTTTTCGTTCTTCAAAAGGTACAAAAGGCTTTAAACACATCATGGTGAAGGGTATATAAGATTCGGCACAGCCGAATATAGAACTCTTACTTGTTTAATAATATTTATTCACACACAAATTTAGTTATATGTAGGAAGTAAACAAAATTAACTACTTTTTCAATGATTTATATTTTTTTTAATGAATTAACAAAAATAATTACAAATATTCATATGAAATCCAAAAAGCTTTAAGTCACATTGAACAAATTTTTCAGGAGAAACAAAAAAACGTCTAAAATGATAAATAAAGCAAAAATGTTCAACATTTTCTGAAGTTAAAAGCTTATTTCTTATTGACAAATTATTATTTGAAGAAAAATTTGCGGTTTTTGTTTTACTCTTGGAAATATGAATCTTACGCCCTTGAGAATTTGTTTTTTCTGAAATCCAAAAGGATTTAAGTTACATTAAACAATAAAAAGTTTTAACATTTTTAACTAAATTCAAATCGGTTTTTGTTGGTCAAACAGACTTCTTTGTTTTCATAAAAATTTTAAGAAATTGGGATGTTTCTTTGAAAAAATTCTAAAACTGATAAAATATTCGCAAAAAGTGCCATTTTTGTTTCACTTGATAACAACTTATAAAATTTCACAGTTTCGTAGATAAAAATTTCAAAAGAATTTGAAAATGTTCATGAATTTTAAGGTTTGGAACATAACTTTTAAAATTTCTTTGATAGGGATGTTGATTTTAATTGCAGAAGTGTAAAATTTAGCAGGAACATGTATCTTTGATTTCATATGATGAAATATTTAATAGGTAAGATAAGATATTTGAACTACTTACTATCTTCCTATTCACACCACTTGTTTCTACATAAGTGAATGCCCCTGCTGTAACGAAATATGTAAAGTGAATTGTATATGGAGCCAACAGAGATAAACATGTATTTAGAAAGTCAAACTGCAGATATCGAATATTCTTCCATTAGCAGGATTTGATAATTTAGTCACTTGAGAATAATCGACAATAAAAGTGATATTACTTGCTGAAAAGGGAGCTTGCAGAAGTTAACCATTTGATGCAACGAGAGCAGAACAACAGAATGGGTGGGAGAATACCACAGGGTCATTTGAAATATTTGTTCAATTCACAATCGATGTTGTAGCGTTGTATGCGTAGTATGTCAACAGCTGCTACAATAGTCGTAACAATGTTGATGGTGAGTTATATTTAGAAAATCTTACTGCATATATCGAATACTCTTCCAGTAGCAGGATTTGGTAATTTAGCTACTCAAAAATATGATATATATAACGAGCGAACTTTTAACCGGGACTATGAATGAAATACAAAATATTGTTTATCTAGGAAAATATGGAACTATATTCATCAAAGTTTGCTTATATTACTATAATATTCATCTGAACATTTTGAGGATAAAGGGCGGATTTTTATCTGGGGAGCTTGAAGCCCCCACATGAATTAAACAGAAAAAATAGTTATCTACGAAACTATTAGATCTAGTATTCTCAAATTTTATATGAATAACTTTGACATTCATCTGAACATTTAGAAAATAATGGGCGGGATTTCAGTGAAGGCCTTGGCACCACATATATGATTTAAAAACTGTTAGATAATTCAAATTTTTAATAGATAGATAGAAATTGGCGAACTTGCTATAATTTGCTTGGCATCTCTCATATGTAACACATTGTTAATCTAGAAAACTATTGTGGTTGTAATTTTCAAAATCGTTAAGTGGGGTTTTTTATTTATACTAGAGGGTAAAAAAAATATTGTATATCCCAAGGCATTAGAATAAGAATTATTCTTTAAGACTAAAGGTATATATTAAATTTTAGCTAGTAAGAAGTAAATATATCATTAATGTATTATTTTAGAATTTAAATTAAATATATTGTCATCAAGAAAAATTATAGTAAAGCTTTAAGAAAAATTTGATAATTTAGTAACGAAATAAATAATTTTTTTGATTATTATGTTTTAGCTAGTTTATTATAAAGTTTAAAATGTGGAATCAAGAAAATAAATGAATTTTAAATTTAAAGAAACTAATTTGTGTTATTTCGCTTGTTTAATAAATAAATTACCTTTTCTCAGTTTATTCCTTAAATAAGATTAATCCATATTTATCGAAGTTGTGATGTTATTATTTCTGAATATTCAAATAAATTTAAATCTTTTGAAAGTCAAACATTTCTGTCAATTTGTAAGAACACTATCAGCATATTATAATTTATCTCTTTTTCACAGCTGTAGATGTAAATTTAGTTTTCAAAATATAGTTTTTAAGAAATATCTCATATGTCACTTATTTTCCTTTGTACATCCTGTATCTTAACAGATAGCAGAATCGATTTAGAAATGTATGTTTGCCCTTCTAATCGTCCGTCTGTCTGTCTGTGTGTATGTTGAAATCAGTTTTCAGATGACCCCAGATATGTAAGCGATTCGAATCTATCAGACATTCTTTAGGAAATAACTTTATTTAAAATCAGTGTATAAATAATGTAGATAGAAATAATAAGCAAACAACAATGTTTCTAACCCGCATTTTCTCAATGCCTTGATACAATTTATCGTAACGATAAAGTGACAGTTTGCATACCAAAATTATTTTAACAGGCAAAATATCTACCGGTTAAGCGATAACCGGAGGTTGAGATAACGGGCCTAAGACTTAAGTATAAATGTATATTCTGGGTTCTTACGATGTCCACCTTTTAGTCCTTAGAAAGCACGACAGAGTCCAAATGGAAGCAGATAGTGTACATATTGATGCAGTCTGCTTGGTATTGAAAGGGGCAACATCGATCCAAGATTTTGCCTAGCATCTATATAAGGGGACTTTAACTCTCACAACTATTTGACATCTATACTTAGCAGTAAAATTTCTTTAACTCCCTTTGAAATTCGGAATTAATATTAATTGAATGATTTGATGGTGAGTAAATAAGATTCGGTATAGCCGAATATAATAGTCTTACTTGTTCTTCATTCAGCTAATATTTATTGATTTTATTGCAATAAAATTTGTAGAGACTGCTCTTGTAACGCATCATGGTGAAGGGTATTTAAAATTCGGCATAACCAAATGTAGAACTTCTACTTGTTTTGCTTTAATAACCTTTATAGTTATTTTTCAAAAATAACTTATATTCCACTAAGAATTCAAATTCTGTTTTTAATAATTTATTTTTCTGTTTACCAACACCATAACGATTTATTAATTTTTTTCAATTTTCACTGAAATTATATTTTTAATTTTCGGCGTAAATTTTACGTCTTTTCAAAACTTTCAATCTTCTTTAAAACCGCCTTCCGAAAAAACCACAACCGTTCGCCAAGTAAAACAATCGTCTTCTAAATTTGTCTCCAATGTTAATGGAACATCTTTCAAGTTGTATTATTGTTGGAGCTGCAACAAAACCCTCAACATGTTGAGAGTTGTAATCATACAGTTGGCAGACAACCGTTTGCCAACGAACAACAAACACATTCTTCGTCTTCTAAGTTTGTCATCAATGTTAATGGAACATATTGCAGGTTGTAGTATTGATGGAGCTGCAAGAAAACACTCAACATGTTAAGAGTTGTAATCATACATGAGGCAGTGCAGCAATTGTAGTTTGAAAAGGTCTTCAAGTTTAAGGTCATATATTGTAATAAGATAGAGAAAAGAGAGAGAGAGTTTTGATACGTAATTGAGAAGTGATAAATCAGTTTGTAGAGTTGAAATTAACGGTATTGTCCATGATATCCGTTGTATAATAATTGGAACAGAACTGTTCTTTTTAGGAATAAAAAGTATTTCCTTAAATAATGTATTAAATTTAATAGAAGTTGCAAATTTTATACGTTTAAGTTCAGTTTTAGAAATGTTGATTTTGTTCTTATATCATATTAAGAGCTTAAATGGTTACGATAACTGATATTCTGGTTCCTAAGTAAAAACTTGTTATTATAATAAAATGTAATATTTATTTATATGAATATTAAAGAAATAATTGAAAAACTTAAATTCCAGCTGCTGAACTGAAGATTTCTTTTAACTTTTTACTCTTTAAAAAGTAAAAAACGTTATTTTTGATAGTGGCAGTTACAAATCGTGGCTGAAGTGGAACTAATTGACAGACAATACTAGTTCGATGTCGCTTACAACGAAGATACTTTATTTAACTGAATATTAATGATGCATTCCTCATGTTGCATTTAAAATTGTTGTGGCAATGTTGTTATTGTGTTGTATATTATTTTATTATGTTTTCTTTTCTTATTTATTTTGTGTACAAATATTCGCTTTTCGTTTCAATTGCAGCCCATGTCTCTCAAAATATGCCACAATACTACATTGTATGTGCAACATGTAATACATATTTATGTTTTATGTTAATGTGTTAATTATAAATTCATTTTATTCATTAAAAAAACACAAAATATTTTTTAATAGTTGTAATTTTACTTGCAAATCAATATATTTTGCACAATGATCAGTTATTCATCATTTTTGAAGAAACCGTGTTCTCAAAAGCTCGAATAGTTACAATTTAGAAAAACAAGTGATATTTTGAAAACAAAGACTAAAAATAACTCGGCCACAAAAGTAATTAAATTGTGAACCAAATATCTGTTAAAAACGTTAACAAATATTTTTAAAAATTTGGACAAGTTATTTTCGGTCTCTTTTTGAAAATTACAAACAGGTTTTTCCATTAATAATAAATTTTTATATAAAGGATAGATCATAGTTTGAGGCAATTTTGTATTGTCATTTGTTTTAATACTGAAAACACAAATTGTTTCCAATTTTATTTTGAAATCAAAAATGACCCGATTGCAACCATATTCAATGGGTTCCTTGCTTGACCAAAAATGCGCCTTACTTTCAAAGTTTACATGGAAATTCAGCTAGACAGACGGACATGGCTTAATTGAAAATAATACCATTATGATCTGTATTTTGCAAGGATATTTTAGTGCAATCCAAACATTAGCACAAAAACTCATTTTTATTAATATTGCTTACTATTGATTTAAACTCCAAAATTATGCCGACTTGAGGGCACATAGGTTCTTATTTCATGATATAAGATTAGCACAATATAAATTTAGACAACATATTCCAAACGTAAAATTTTGTGTATATACCTTAACTTCATTCACTTCCATTCAAGTTGCTCAAGATTAATTTGATGTCATTCCATGACAAAGTAGAAAAACTTTTGCAATAATAACTAACAACATTTTGCAGAAGAAGGCATGAGATTTATTTGTTTTCGTTTAATTTGTCGTCCATCGAAATGATCGTAGTGTACTCGCTAACCGTATTTTACAACTGTGATATTCACATTGCAATACAATGCCGCTAAATCGTTTTAAGACATCTTTGTGTTTGTAGACCATTCCTAGCATTTCTCCAGTTAAAGACAATTAAAATATTTGATTTTTAATTTAATTTGTGACGATCATCTTTATAAAAATATTTGCAAGACATACAGGAGGTATGTTAAGCGGCTTTCGCTACAGTGTAGACATAAGGCGGAGTAATATCAAATAGTTAAATATGACTGTTGCATAAACATTCATATTATTTTATTCCATTAAAGGGGACAATTTGTTGAAATTACTTACGAAGAGATATTTGAACTACTAGTAAAACATATTGTCAGATGTTAATATACCCACCATTAAAAGTATGAGAAGTATATTGATTTTATCATTCCGTTTTTAACTAATTGAAATATTGATCGTAGACCCATAAAAATATATTTATATATGTGTATATTTTGCGTCCTTATTAAATTCGAACGAAATTTATTTAACATAATTCTAAAGCCATACTAGAAAGATCCTCAAATGAAATGGTAGACAATTCCCATCAAAATCAATGAGGTTCATCATTGGGTAAAAATTAATGCATTTCATCAAATTCACTTCAAAATGGCGACCTGTATTTTGATTACAAGGAGTTACATGAATGGATATTGCTAAATAGACTCAGAAAGTTATTCTTATCCGATTGCGTGTTACAAATATCAGCATAAACGTATAATATTCTCCCCAAGTTTGTGGTGTATGGAATAAACATCATACGAAATTATTGAACCAAATTGAAAATTTATATTGATTTAAAGTGCGATCATAAAGAATATTTGAAATTCACAAAAAAATCATGCTTGTGTTTCAAGTTTGCATTTGACAGCTTTTCTGCTGTTGTTGTTCTTAAAGTCGAAAATCTAAGATTTTTAAATATCCATTCCATTAGCTACATCAATTTATGTATTTGTTGAACACAAAAAAATGCAGTGCAACAAATTGTTAATGCTGCAGTAACGTATTTGTAGCCACATATAGCATACATATCAATATATTTCCTCAATTAGTTTGCAACTAAAATTGTTACAGTTTCAATTAGTTCCATCAGTTAAGTATAAGATTAATTTGATGTTATTTTTAAAATTAACAAAATAGATCTGTTTATTAATGCTTAAAGAAATTTCAAAAAATACTCTATTCTTATTCGTAAAAACTCTAAACTTTGTTGTCTAAATGGACACAAATTTAAGAAGAGAATTGATTTTGAGTTTGTTTTTGTCTCTCATATTTATAATAGATTAAATAATTAACCACTATTTGACTGTTTTACAGATAAAGATAATCTACATTCTTTGTTTAAACCTAGTTTAATATATGTTTCGTGTTTTTCAGTTATCAGTAAAGTTACTTATTATCTTAGTTTAATTGAGTGTAATTGGGCAATTAAACTCAAGTTATAAGTGAGAAAACACAATTAACAAAAACAATAAAACAATGATTTCGGAAGAACAAAAATTTAATATTTTAAGTAAATTGCAATTTTCTGATTTGTTTTGTTTTATTTATTGTTGTTTTAAATGTTTATTTAACATTTTTCCAAAATTTTCCATTTTACAAAAGAATTGTTTGCAAAAAACAGCTGTTCATTGTATATGTTTTTGAGTGAAAAGTTGGCAATACTAACAAAGTTAACTGAACTTAAATCTAAAACTGAAAAACACCAACATTCGGTTAAATTCCGACTAAATTTGTTCTGAGTTTGATCTGACAGCAAGTTAAGCCTAGTAGTAAGAAACTCGCCCTTAGGGCGGCGTTTTCAGATAATGGTAATCTACATTCTTTGTTTAAACCTAGCTTAATATATGTTTTGTGTTTTTCAGTAAACAGTGACGTTACTTATTATCTTAGTTTAACTGAGTATTATTGGCCAAAAGTTATAAGTGAGAAAACACAATTAACAAATACAGTTGACTGAATAAACATTATATCCCAAGTCTTAATGTCTTCCCAAAGTTTATAAACAGTTATTTCCCAATTAATTGTATTCAATTTTAAATAATTAACAAAATAAAAAAACAAGAGTTCTATATTCGGCTTTGCCGAATCTTATATACCCTTCACCATAATGTGTTTAAAAACAGTCAGTACGAATTTTATTACAAAAAACAAAAAAATACCAATTGTACTTCAGGTCTCTTCATATTTAATTACATGTTTCTAAGTTCAATATTATAGAAATTTAAAAAGTGCCTTTTAAGAGCGGAAAAAGTGCCAAAAAGTCCTATTTTATACATTATGCGGGCTCTACATGCTTAATTTCTTATTTCTTGGTTCAATATTATAGAAATTTCAAAAAGTACCTTTTGTGGAACGAAAAAGTACCAAAAAGTCCCCTTGTATGTGATCTCACTTAATCCAAATTCTATGTACTTAATTTCATGTTTCTAAATTTTATATTATAGAAAATTCAAAAAGGTACCTTTTGTAGAATGAAAAAGTACTCAAAAGTTCCTTTTTGTAGGTTCTTTCCTAGTCAAGGACCCGCATGCTAAATTTCATGTTTCTAGGTTCAATATTATAGAAAATTCAAAAAGTACCTTTTGTATAACGAAAAAGTACCAAAAAGTGCTCTATATTAAGTGTTCTATATAAGTGCTTTAAATATGCGGTAAAAGACTGAAAAGTTAATCGCCTTTTATAATCAAAATTTTATGTCCTATTTCATGCTACAGGACTTCTTTTAAAATTTTATTCATCTCATAGTTTGAAGAAGAAGTTTAATTGGATTCCATTTTACATTTTATTAAGCAATTAATAACTATAATTGCTGCTTAAAAACAAGTAAGAAAGTATAGTCGGGCATGGCCGACCATATAATACCCTACACCATGAGTATATTTTTAAAATTTTTACTTTTTATAAAGAAACTTTTATGTTGAATATTTTTCCAAAATATTTAAGCAATTTATTGATAAAAAATAAAATTTCTAAATGAGGCTTTATATAGGTCAAATTGGGCCGATCCTCGGTAAATTTGGGAAAAGGATATATTTTTAAATAACAGTTAGTTTTGTTGAGTTTCATTGCGATACAAATGGTTACAAGTCAATTTTAGACGCTAGGGTCAAATAAGGGCCGATCCTTGCGAAAATCTGCAGTGTCATTTATACTTATGTAAAACTTATTTATGCCAATTTTTAGAGAGATAATAGAATATTTGACGTAATTATAGCATAAAAAGTTCAAATCGGTAGGTACGGTTGTATGGAGGCTAGGTGAAATAATGGACCAATTTCAACCATTTTCAATAGGCTTCGTCCCTGCGCCAAAAAACATGCTTGGTCCAAATTTCATCAAATTATCTTGAAAATTGCGACCTGTACCTTGCATGGACAGCCAGCCAGCCGGACAGACGGACATGTCTTAATCGACTCAGAAAATGATTCTGAGTCGATCGGTATACTTTAAGTACAAACGTATAATAAAAACATATTTCAAACGATATGGTTTGACACTTTGCATATACATATATCTGAAAAACTGAAACTTTTAACGGTGTTGACATAGATCCAAATAATCATCGTTACTAGTTTTTAAACGACAAAAATACATTGGTCTTATGGAATACGAAGTAATCGGCTTTATGACTGATTTATGAAAATTTAGTGCTTATTGGGTATAATAAAACAATTACATTGGTTTTCGTAGAACTAATGTATTTTTGGCTGTTTTCAAGGTTGACAAACGAATTTTTAACCATTTTCAAAAGGCTTTGTCCTTGGGTCAAAATGAGCCAAATTATATAAAATTATCTTAAAAAGTACAACATGTAGTTCCTTTGGAAGGTTTTAGACTCAGAATCATAGATATTTATCGACGAGTTCATACGACGCCCACCTAAAAAAATGCATTTGAAATGAAATCACTTGCTTATATAAGTACTTATAAATAGGTGTTTAAGAAGTTATTTTTGTTGGGTGCAGCTTTATTTGCAAAACGTTAATTCTTATTTACTTTAGTATCATGTGAAATCAAGTCATTGATATCATGCCTCGTAGCTGATAATATTCATAATTATGGCTTTTTTGATAGTGATGATATTAAATTAATTCTTTAATGAACATTAAGCTTGAAATAACTGGTTTCTTGTCCAGCGGACATGTTCTTAGTGTGTCAGATGACTATCGCCTATTTCAAGTGGTGTTCTTCTTTATTTGCTGATAATTTGTTGTTGTCGGTGAAAATTACATTTTACACTTTAAAATTGCCCCGGCCCAGCTGAATGTGTTACTGAATGAATTCTCAGTAAAATATTTTTTGAACATGACTGAATTCAGAAATTTTCTGAAATAATTCTTATACTTTGTCAGAATTTCTAAATTTCTTTTAGACATTTTACAGAATAACCGGCAAACTTTTTGTTAGATTTTTCTGCACATTTTAATTAAAGTAGTAGTAGGGCCTCCTTTAGAAATTGACTTTAACTCATATTACCGAGTATAGTTAAGAAATGCGATACCCAGAAGTTTCCTACAAACCAAAATTTGAACTTAATAACAACCTAAAGTTTATAGCAGAGCATTCCATTTACTGCATACGGTTTGATATTACTCTATTAATTGTTTATTCCTATACAGTGTTGCTAGGATAGCCTTTTTAAGGCAAAATATTCCCTCTTTTGAATGTTATGAAATTTTTCTGTTTACAACTTATTTCCGGCAGTTCTCAATTTTAGACAAATAAATTTGAAATACGTTAACATAGATTAGGGGCCTTCAAAAAAATATAATTTAAGATATAAATATTTATAATAATGTAAAAAAAATATTTAGAATAAATTTAGGTATATAAATAAAAGTATATTACAACTATGTATATATAATAAATATATAACCAATATTTAGAATTAATTTAAATAAATAAATTCATTCCTTGTAAAAGAGAGGTGTAGCGTGTATATTATATGTACCATCATTGAATATCACTTGGTCAGCATTTTTGTGTTCTCACGTAATCAAGTTAATTCACACGGTGTATAACGTATACACCAGGGATGGAAAAATAGATTTTGTTTCAGTATCAAATAAAATAAAGTGCTTTAGAGTTTTACTATCCTCTCTACATGCTCTACATACGTCTGAATCCGCAAGTCCAATTTTGCATAACACGTACTATTATACTAACTTCAGATTCAGTTAAAGTTTTCTTACAATCCAAAGTACATTTTTTTGCTAAAAGTTTATAATTTCTGAAATATGTTTATACATTTTAAAGTTGGAATGGGCGTTATATGTTGATATGGTGTCCGTCCCTCAATGTAAACACCTTTGATATAATTTAATGAAGTTTTCCCAGGAAATGCATGGTATCTCATAGCTACGATACAATTATTACCATTATTAAAGCACTCATGGCGCGTTTTCTCAAAACTCAGGACATAATATCTCAGATTCCAGATGTGATGGAGAATATGAAGTAATATTCATATACCACTAAAGTGGTGTAGGATAGAAAAATTATTTTACCAGACAGATTTTTTACCGGTTAAACGATAATCGGATATTGATATTGTAGCCCTGAAAGTATCAAATAAGTCGGGAGTATCACGGTACTTTTGCACATCAAATAGTATCAAAAAAGTACCATCGTACCAATTTTGCCATCCCTGGTATACACATTACACTCTATTATATTTAAGTAAGAACGGTAGCTTTAAGAATACAAGAATAAATAAAGTCAGTAATTTTTAAACCCTCAAAGCGGACGTTACAATTACACGTGTCAAATTTCATCTAATTATAACACAAAACACAAAATTTTTTTTTAAAATTTTAAAAGTTATTGCGAATTCCCCAGACCATTAACGTGTCTCGCAGCACATAATACTCCGAATCGAAGGGTACAGCTAGTCCGTAAATATATTGATTTAATTTTTTACCGCTAAAGTCTTATCTATTGTCAATTAATCCCCATGAGATCTCCTAAAAATGTTTAAATTTGTTTAGCAAATTTTCAAAAAATTTGAAACTGGAGATTTAAAACAGCCGTTGAAAAAATCAAACTTTTCTACCCTACACCACTTTAGTGGTATATGAATATTACTTCATATTCTCCATCACATCTGGAATCTGAGATATTATGTCCTGAGTTTTGAGAAAACGCGCCATGAGTACTTAAATACATATAACATTTTACAAAGTACAATTTCGTGGTAATATTTGTATCGTAGCTATGAGATACCATGCATTTCCTGGGAAAACTTAATCAAATTATATCAAAGGTGTTAACATTGAGGGACGGACACCATATGAACATATAACGCCCATTCCAACTTTAAAATGTATAAACATATTTCAGAAATTACAAATTTTTAGCAAAAAAATTGTACTTTGATTGATTGTAAGAAAGCTTTAACTGAATACTCTCCCAGAGGCAAGGTTCACATAATATGGGTACCAGCCCACTCGGGAGTAGTCCGTAATGAAAGAGCGAATGTAATAGCTTTAAAGGGAAGGAAGCTCAAGGCAGTTAAACTGACAAACGCAAAACCATTCGACGCAACAAAAGCTGAACTAAAATATGGGTGAGAGAACCCATAAGACCTCTTGGAATAATGAAACAGTGGGTAGAACCACGAAAATCATATGGGGTGTCCCTGATGAGAGCAAGACAAAAAATATCCTCAAAATGAGCAAGTCTGAAGTTAGTATAATAGTACGTGTTCTGAGTGGACACACAGGATTACGAGCACATTTATGCAAAATTGGGCGTGCGGATTCAGACGTATGTAGAGCATGTGGAGAGGACAGTGAACCTCTGGAGCACTTTCTTTACCACTTCCTGGCATTCGTCGAAGATAGATCCAAGTATCTTGGAAGTGATGTTATTCCGGAAATAACATTCCTGACTAACACTGATTGGAATAACTCATTCAGTTATTTTTTTCATGATAAATCTCTTTTTCCATCCCTGGTTAATGCACATTTAATTCGTTGCACGTTATGTAGTGATAGAAACTATAACCATAGAAGGCTTATAATAGATTAAAATAGTTTCAACTTAGTTATGAACCCGTGGGACATTTCCTTTACAATGTTATTGGCAATCTAGTTCCAATTAAAAACATCTGACAATTTGTGAATGAAGATCTGGAACATTTATTACCCACATCGTGATTAGTTGATTTAATGTTTATTTGTTTCTTCAAAAACAGTATTATATCAATACAATACTCTAATTTTTCAATTCAATTCTATGAAATATTTATGAAACAGATAAATGGAAAAAGCTGGTTAAATAAATGGAATGAAATACATCCCTTCTTAGTGAATCTGACATATTATAACTAAACTTAAATCTTCCTTAAAGTGTTTGTCACTGTAAAAAAAATTCTTGGGATTTTATTACTAAAAATACTTGATAATTTATTATAATTAATTTAGTAAGGTGTTTTTTATATATTTATAATTGAAATCAACACGCACGTTGCCGGAAGTAATGCCTCATCAAAGCACTTACATCAGCGTGTTGATGTTCAATGTCTTAGCAAAAGAGGGAAATACTAAATGAATAATGATGAAATATGTTGCTTTAACCAATGTATTTAAAATGATGGATTTCAATTTAAATAAAAAAGTGAATATTTGCGTGAAAAAAATAATCGAAACATATCAATGTAACACAACAATTGTATTGCATACACTGTAAATGCAACACAAGATATACATTGTCTACATTCACTTTTAATTACATTAGTGTCATGTAAAATTAGAATTTTTATGTTGCACCGTTGTTAGAGAACGCATTGACAGTATATTACAAAACAATCATATTGTCAGACATCTAGCGATACATTGAAAGAATATATAAAGATATGACAACCTTTACAATACAACAATCAGACAATAATGTGAACTGACAATTTTTGTTTGTAGACAATTGTCTTGCAATGAAATGGTAAGGTTTTCTTCTGAACGGAGACAATTTATTTATTGCTAACAATTTGTCAGTACATTGTCAGATCTAAAATTTTTTGGATATAAATCTGTCATTTCTAAACGGCTGATCCGATCGGGATAAAATTTGGCGTTATCGTAGCCAAGGAGTATTCGAGTTTAAGTTTTGAAGATGAACCCTGCAGATGCCCCAGGGACGGCGCTGTGTCGGCTCAAATTAGGGTACGTACGACATGTAAAATTTTTAAACTCGTGCCATTTTTTTGCTTTTCACCTAAACAAATTTTTATATTTTGTGAAAGCGCTCGACGAGATCTTGAAAAAACATGCTTGGACATTCTACTTATCTCTTATAATATTCAAGTTATAGGCATTTAAAAATTAAGTGATACAAAATTTACCATACCTTGGTCCGCCTTTTTTTGAATACCGGACCAAATGGACTCAATTTTTTCTTGTTAGTTAGACAACAAAATTTCCAATAATATACAAAATTTCAGATCAATATCATTTACAGATCCAAAAATATACGTTTTTTAATTTAAAAATTCAAAAAAAAAATTTAGATTTTTGCCGTTTTTTGCCAAAAATGTGTCTTAACTCTTTTATTAATAAAATAAAATTTTCTTTAAGAACATATAACAATTTTATAGTTTTCTAAAAGATATCTTTACGCAGAACGCTTTGGCGTAAAAAACTTGTCCTATTTTTTTGAAAATGTTGCCATTGCGTCCTTCCGAATATGACCTATTTTTTTATCAAAACTTCAATATTGGGCGACATGTTCTAAAATCCCAAAACTGGGATCAGAAAACTGAAAGCAGTTTTGGAAACGTCAATATGTTTTCTATTTACTCCAAAAGTATTTTCCCAGCCCTGAAAGAAATGTGGACCCTATGGGTAAAAAAGTAAAAAATCCCATTTTTGGGATTTTCATTCCTATTTTTGGGAATTGCGGAATGCCCTTTGACCTTTTCAATTTTTTTTAAATAAAGATTTTGTCTTATATTACATATTTGTTTCATTTCTAAAACTATGATTTATATCAAAATTTTAATAGGGTCGCAGGTAGCTACAACAATTTAGTACATATTTATCCCTGATATGGAAATTCTCGATTCTTTACAAAAATTTTCAAGCTAATATATCAATTACATTCAAAAATATATTCATTTAAACCTGTATCCTTTAATTTCATATTTTTCATATTTTAGTATTAAATATGACAGAACATATTTAAATATTATATTTACATATTTTCTATTTGTTTGCTTATCCTTATAATTGAAAGGTCCTATTATGCTTAAATTTTCAGAAATTTTTCTGAAAGCGCTCGACGAGATCTTGAAAAAACATGCTTGGACATTCTACTTATCTCTTATAATATCAGAGTTATAGGCATTTAAAAATTTAGTGATACAAAATTTACCATACAAAAATTTCAGATCAATATCATTTACAGATCTAAAAATATACGTTTTAAAATTTAAAAATTCAAAAAATTTTAGATTTTTGCCGTTTTTTTTTTGTCAAAAATGTGTAACGAACCTAACCGCCAGGTTCGTTCTTTTCAAGGGGCTGCTACCTAAATACCGGCCGTGCTCATGGAAAATGGGGTGGTTCTTGCCCCTATCAGGTACGTTTGCAGTTCGTAACACAAAGTTTAAAAATAGGTAGCATAATACCAAATCGATCATAATACAAAACAAAGAGGAGTTATACCGAAGATAAGAGAAAAAAAAATATAATTAAAGTAAATACAAACAGAAAGAACAAAAGAAAGTATAGGAGAGAAGCTAGGTTGAAGAGGGATAGGAGTAATTTTCCTCTTCCAAGATCAATACCCACCCAAACCATGCTATCGTATG
Organism: Lucilia cuprina; assembly: GCF_022045245.1. Classification (NCBI taxonomy): domain Eukaryota; kingdom Metazoa; phylum Arthropoda; class Insecta; order Diptera; family Calliphoridae; genus Lucilia; species Lucilia cuprina. The sequence goes on along the minus strand of NC_060950.1, from coordinate 56,334,298 downwards.
GTCAATATTTTAGATAGCCCAGAACTGATCTACTTGCACATACCCTTAACCTTTCGAGAAATGAAAAAAAAAAATAATTTAGCAATTCATATTGCAAACAAATAACAAATCATTTATTATATACTCGTAGTTGTTATTGAGTCTCATTGTATGGCTCTAACCAAAAATGTGAACGCTAAGGTGCCTTCATTATGTATTTGACTGCATTTATATTTTTTGCCGTTACTGTAGGAGAAAAAGTAAAATGAAAAGAAATTAATGTTTAATTAAATGTTTAGTAAAATATTTAGATACTAACTGACTAACTAACTATCTAACTAACCAACTAACTAACTAACTATCTAACTAACTAACTAACTAACTAACTAACTAACTAACTAACTAACTAACTAACTAACTAACTAACTAACTAACTAACTAACTAACTAACTAACTAACTAACTAACTAACTAACTAACTAACTAACTAACTAACTAACTAAATAACTAACTAACTAACTAACTAACTAACTAACTAACTAACTAACTAACTAACTAACTAACTAACTAACTAACTAAGTAAATAACTTACTACTAACTTACTATGTAACTAACAAACTAACAACTAGTTAATTAACTAACTACTGTGGATATTGTGGAAAATTAAGTTATTTTCTGCAGGGAACTTGATGAAGCCCGATCATTACGACAGTATCATTTAGGGTTGAAGCAAACAACACGCTTTGAGGCGGCAATGCGTTTTACGCTTTTCAAACTTAATATTCTGTATGTTACATACCACGCACCATTTTGATCTTTCTTAAAATGTTATTTTTACACTATTACTGCTAAAAAAAATTAGTTTTTGTTGAAATTTTTTATATTTAAACACCATTGTCGCTCAAATAAATTTCATATTAGTATATACCACACAAAACAAAATATAACCCAGATCAGCTGCCAACGCGTCAAAAGTTGAAAGTCGCTGAACTTTTCACGGAATACGCGTCACAAACTACAGTGCGCAACTTGTAAAATAAAAATACACTATTCCAATTTCTTGCGACAGACGATTGTAACACGTTGCTGCGTACAAGGCGTATTGTGTACTTCCACTTTTAGACTACATTTTTACAATTTTTGTTAAAATACTAAACCATTTAACATATAACAAACATCAGTACAAACGCATAATACTCTCCCCAGTATAGTGGTATAATAATATTTAAATAGTCACATACGCCTCCCACATTTCACAGTTAATGTTAACCGTTTTGTCCCATTTTCAAAACTCCTTCGTTAATGAATTGAGCAAATATTAACTAGAGGAAAATTTCCATAGAAAATCATTAAACATAATAAGTAGCATGTCACAGATACTAAAAATATAATGGAATAACCCATACACTAACAGTCTTATTTTGAGAAGAACATTCTAATTAACACTTGCTACTTGTTTACCTGTTGCATGAAATTATTTCTGCAAAATTTCTTTTTTGTTCCTTCTTTAACAAAGGAGTTGAGAACAAAAACTCCAGTAGAATGGAAACATCTTTCTTCGGCTACTTGAATGTTTAATGTTGTCATTATACTTATGTTTTGTTTCAGTTGCAGATTAGCATGCTGATAGCTGAACGCATATTGCATGTTGAGTGGAGTGTCTGATGCATGTAAGTAGATGACAAAACATTAAAATTTAAGAAAATGTAAGTAGCGGTATTTATAATTATGTTATTGTGGAATTTATACTTTATTTTACTAAAGCTGTATTTTTGCTTATGGCTTGAAAAAGGCGATGCACGATTCTGGTTTGAATTAAACCGACAACCGATTAAGACAAGATTTGATTAGGCTTTGAGATAAGCCGTTGTGTTGAAAGTATTCTGAATTGATTCATAGATGTTTGCCTTATGTCGTGACACTCATTACTTTTCGTACCATTGTTCAGTTTTCTATTCCAAAGGCTCTATTTCCAAACATATTTTTTTTCTTTTTCAACAATATTTTTTCAAATTAAATTTTTACAATTTTAATCAAAGAAAATTACTGAAATACTTAGACGTTGCAAATATTGGAACAAACAACTTTACGGACCAACAACATCACAAACAAATTCATTGTTCCGGTTAATACGAAAAAACATAGTAACAAGCATGAATTTATAGTCGGACATTGCCGATACCCTACATCAGTCAGTATTTAAAAATTTTGAATTTTTTTAATAAAGCATTTAATTTATTTTATTGTGGAATATTTTTACTTATTGTTGAAAAAAAAGAGATTTTCTACAAAAGGGCTCATAGGGGAGAAGGGGTAAATATGGGCCTATGCTTAAAAATTTCATTTATGTAGATTTTAATCGTTTTATAAGTAATTATAAGTTAATTTTGATCTTCAAGTCATTTTCTGAAGGGGAGTCTGTATGGGGACTAGGGTCAAATGAGGCCCGATCACAATAAAAATTAGTATTGTCATTTATTGCTCTATAAAACTAATTTTTGCTGATTTTTGTTGACATTATAAAACATTTAACGTACTTATGAGCCTAATGGCCCGATTCGGGGGGTTTAGTTGTATGGGGGCTAGGAAAAAAATGGACCGATTTCAACCATTTTCACTACCGATCGTCCTTAAACCAATAAAAGAGTATGTGCCCAATTTCATCAGATTTCTTGAAAATTGCGACCTGAAAGTGATTCTGAGGCGATTGGTATACTATAAGGTGGGTCTAGGACCAATATTTTTGCGTGTTACAAACTTCAGCACAAACGCATAATACCCTCCCCACTACAGTGGTGTAGGGTATAATAAGTTAGAGCGCTTTATTCCGCTATGTCGAATTTTAAATAAATTTATCTCCAATTTCATATTTCTGGTTCAAGATTATAGCAAATTCAAAAAGTAACTTTTAAAAAAAAAACTAAAAAGTATCAAAAAGTTCACTTTTTCCGGTTCTCACCTAATTCCGACTCTACATAGTTAATTTCATGTGTCTTGGTTCAATATTATTGAAAATTCAAAAAGTACCTTTTATAGAACGAAAATGTACCAAACAATCCCCTTTGATGTATTTTTGTCTAATACGGGCTCTATATACTTAATTTAATGTTTCTTAGTTCATTATTATAGAAAACTCTAAAAGTACCTTTTGAAAAACGAAAAAGTACAAAAAATTTCTCCTTTGCTAGGTTTAATATTAAAGTAAGTTTAATAAAGTACCAAAAAGTTCCCTTTTATGGGTTCTCATCTAATTCAGACTCTACATACTTAATTTCATATTTCTAGGTTCAATATTATAGAAAATTCAAAAGTACCTTTTAAAAAACGAAAAAGTACCAAAAAGTTCCCTTTTATGGCTTCTAATTTAAGCCAGGCTCCACATACTTCATTTCATGTTTCTAGCCAATAACAAGACACTAGTGCTGCTTTAGCCCTGCTACTCCTACTTTGCTGCTTTCGCTCTTTATCGTTCGGACTTTATCGTGCTTTCAACGGACAGACAGACTGACAGACATGATTAGAATGGTCTTTGAATTTAATAAGGACCCAAAATATATATACTTTTATGGGTCTATGATCAATATTTCGATGTGTTACAAAAGGAATGACAAAATCAATATACCCCTCATTTTTTATACCCTTCACCTTCGTGAGAAGGGTATATATAAGTTTGTCATTCCGTTTGTAATTTCTATAATATAATTTTCCGACCCTATAAAGTATATATATTCTGGATCCTTATAGGTAGCGGAGATGATTAAGACATGTCCGTCTGTCTGTCTGTCCGTCTGTCTGTCTGTATGTTTGTTGAAATAAGTTTTTAGAAGACCCCAGATATCTGCGAGATCCGAATCTTCCATAATTCTATCAGACATACGACCGGCAAGAACGCTATTTAAAATCAGCAAAATCGGTCCATAAATAACGGAGATATGAGCAAAAAACCGAGACAACCTCTGAAAATTTCATATAAAATTTAGATTTTTTATTCATGCTCAGACAGAAACTGCAAAAAACAAAAACAAAATACATAACAATACGGTAAATATTGTTATTGTAATTTGTTTATAAAAGCAAAGCAGAGCAAGAGTAGCAGAGCGAGAGCAGCACTAATGTTTTGTTATTGGCTAGAAACATGAAATTAAGTATGTGGAGTCTGGCTTAAGTTAGAACCCATAAAAGGGGATTTTTTGGTACTTTTTCGTTTTTCAAAAGGTACTTTTTGAATTTTCTATAATATTGAACCTAGAACCATGAAATTAAGTATGTAGAGCCCGGATTAGGTGAGAACCCATAAAAGGGGATTTTTTGGTACTTTTTCGTTTTTCAAAAGGTACTTTTTGAATTTTCTATAATATTGAACCTAGAACCAAGAAATTAAGTATGTAGAGCCCGGATTAGGTGAGAACTCATAAAAGGGATTTTTTGGTACTTTTTCGTTTTTCAAAAGGTACTTTTTGAATTTTCTATAATATTGAACCTAGAACCATGAAATTAAATATGTAGAGCCCGGATTAGGTGAGAACCCATAAAAGGGGATTTTTTGGTACTTTTTCGTTTTTCAAAAGGTACTTTTTGAATTTTCTATAATATTGAACCTAGAACCATGAAATTAAGTATGTAGAGCCCGGATTAGGCAAGAACAATACTTTTTCGTTCTACAAAAGGTACTTTTTGAATTTTCTATAATATTGAACATAGAAACATGAAATTAATTATGTAGAGTCAGAATTAGGTGAGAACCCATAAAAGGGAACTTTTTGGTACTTTTTCGTTTTTCAAAAAGTACTTTTTGAATTTCCTATAATATTCAACCTAGAGACATTAAATTTTGCATATAGGGCCCGGATTAGGTGAGAACCTATAAATATCTATCAACTAATTGTAATTTTTATCGTTCTTTTAAGGTGGAAGTACACACAACGCGTTAAGACTGCAACGCGTTTTACGCTTTTCAAATTTTTTGCGCTTTACAAGTTACACACCACGCGTTATTTTGATCTTGCTATTAATGTTTATTAAGACTATTTTGTTTTAATTAAAATTTTTTGTATATTTTTTTTATTTTAATATTTTTCTTTCATTGTTGGTGAAATTTATTTCATTTTAGTTTGGTCAGCTGTTACAAAATATTCCGTATATATGTAAATCTATATATCAGAGATAAAACTCAAACGATTCAAATCTGCATTCATTTGTTCCTGAAAAATTGTACTATCAAAAAGTACCAAACTATTTACCCAAATTTGGTTCTATTTAAGCCTTAGTACCCGAATTCTAAAATAATATACCAATAGCTTATTTCATGTGAGTTAATTAACTATTTTTTAAAATTTTGAATAATGAAATTATCCGTTTTTCCCCATTTATATACATATATATAGATTTGTCTTCTTACACATATATCAAATTTTTAATTATTGTACAAAATAATAATGCATCTACAACAAAGGTGAAGGGTATATCAGATTCGGCATAGCCGAATATAGCACTCTTACTTGTTTTTTTTTTTTGACGGTGGGTATAACAATAATGTTGGTTGAGGATGTAAATAACAGAAACATAAGAAAACAAAAATTCACACATAATTTTATGGTTTCACGCTGGATGTAAACTAACCACCCGTAAAAATAGAGAAGGAGAAAGAGAGTGGACTCTTAAAAACAAACTTATGCTTGTTGCTGTCTTTTCGTAATCTATGGTATGACCTAGAAATGTAATTCGGGAATGTACGACCGAAGTACTGAGAAATGCTATTGGCCCTCCAGGGATTAAACAGAAAACACTTTTGATTCGAAAACTATTTTAATTATAACTTCTTTTTCAACACTTGTCTTAATTGTCATTCCATTGTTGACTGCAATTTTATTTTCTTTTACACAGATGGGTGAGAACAATTGCATCTACATGGAACATGTACTCACTGTAAAGGAAGTATTGTTTTAACAGATCATGGGGTTTGTTGAAAAAAGATAAACGAATGAACGATTTATTATGTACAGACACTTGTTTATGCATTTTGCTTTTTACACGTTTCCAACTACATATTTACAATTGTGTCGTTTTCTTAAGTAGAAAATATGTAATTATCTTCTTAGATGTTCATAAGAATATATGAAACTTTAAAATTTTTCCATTTGAAAAATATAAAAAATATTATCCTGATGTTTTTTCTTCCATTTCACCTTAAGCAGAATATAAACCAGAAGACATCCTAACTAAATCAATAAACCTGAAAATTGAAAGTAAAAATACAATTTGTCTTAAACAAGTTTTGAACGAGTTATTGAAGTTCGTTTTTAACCTGAAATAAAAACTTTTCCTTTCATTTCTTTCCAGATATTGTACTATCTACAACAAATGGAATTCTAACATGCAATCTTGAGATAAGTTGAAAACTAGAAACAAATTTATTTTTCAATATACACATTTTTATAATTTCTTCAACATTTATGAGTTAGAGGCACCAGTCCTGATAAATAGAAGAAATCTTTTCGTTATAAGGTGTCTCAAACTTTAAGTTTTTGAAAAATTCTTAGAACACTATCAACGGCGGTTATGGACCAAAGTTAAAGAAAAGTGATGTTTTTGGCATTGGACAGGAAGTGACTTTAAATGTTATAAAAATTTCGAACTCCTATATATGGGTATCGCTAAACCAGATAAGAAACTGATTCTGATTGTTATAAATTCGTTGGGTATGAATGTTTACCTGAGTTTTAGATTCAGCTTCAGAGTGCTTCAATACTTTAGAAAATTATACTTTTTGTATAGATCTTGGCTTATGTTAAATTTTGTTTTCCTGTGGCATTGGTAGCCTTTAACTACAGTCATTTTAAAGAAATACTTAGTAATAATTTAGGGTAAACTATAATTTTCTAGAACTGAATGAAACCACAATGACTTGTGTTTTCATCTTAACACAATTGTCCCATTTACTATGACGACGTTGTGTTAATAATAAAGCTTAAGTTCAGTTTCAAATCAATCAATAAATCTCCATCGAAAGATTTGTAGATGCTTAATGGGACCATCTTTCAGACGCTGATTGCAACTACATATGTTAAAAAAAAAATAAATAAAAAATGAGATGAAACTTTGATTTTTTAAATGATTTTGATAAATTTGAATTTGAACTCAGAATTCAAAATTGCACTAGATTGCCCTACACTCAAAAAAATCCATGCCTAATATATACGACAAATGTCGTACATTGTACGAATCGTTCGTTGTTTCGCACCACGAAATTCTTTCGTAATATATACGAAATTGTACGAAATATTTTAGTATAATGCAAAATATTCTTAAAAAAATTAATTTACATAAATTGAATAAGGGAATTTTGAATAAATATGATAAAATTTACAAAATATTAATTTATTCAAACATTTTTGTTCATTTTAAAATAAATTTTCTAATCTTAGTTCAAATTTATTCTCCACACGAATTTTCAATTTCTTTTATGAAAATAATTCGTGAATAATATTATACTTTTCCTTAATTTTTATAAAAATGTTGTAGTTTTATTTAATCATAATATAATTAATATCATTATGTTTAATTTCGCTAAAATTTAACAAAAAAATATTACGAAAGTTTTTCGTACTTTCGTAATAATAGTAAAGGGTTTTATTAAATAATATTTCGTATTATACACGAAATTTTTGTAAATATTACGAAAATAGAAGTTACGAAATTTTTTTCCGTAAAGTTGTGCATGGATTATTTTCAGTGTAGTCGTGAACTTAAGTTTAAAATGTCACGTTTTTTTACAACTTTTTAAATAGCACGAAGAATTTTTCATTTGTAAACCCTATTGTGAAATTTGAAAACCTTATTGTTCGTCTATTTTTATACAAATAGTGAACCATTATTTTCCATTTTTTCCAATAGCAATCAAGTTTGATCACAAATAAACATTATAGGATAAAGTTATCATTTCTTAACCCAATTGTGTCTTTAACACACGAACTACATACATATGTAATAGATTCTAAGGGCTATGTTTCAGTGTGTTTTATAAATGTAGTCTTTCAATTCAAATCGATTCAGAATATTAAAGGGAACAGTCCTCGTTGTTACTGCGAAAATTGGCGATTGGTATTCCGTTGGTCCCATTATTCAACATCAATTTTAGCAGACTAGTTCAAACATAAGGAATTTGTTTGAACGCACATCCAACCACACCAAACAAAAATAATTTTATGAAAAAACTTGGTATAAAATCATAAAGAATTCTTCTAGTGCAAAAGAACTAAATAATTTATTATTCGTGCATTTGGACAAGTTGATTACTACATGGAGAATTGTTGTTGTAAATAATTCTTATTTAAACTTTGACTACAACAAAATGTTTGCATTTAATTTGTCGCCTCAACCTAGTTGCATGTTGCATTTTAAAACTTATTAAAGCTTACACTTAATCGTCATAAAAACTCAGCTGGCGAAGTCAGTTTTTGTTTAGTTTTCATACACTGTGATTATCTGTTGGCAAAAGAGATTTGTGATGCTTTCCTTCTTTAAAATTCTTGTAAAATTATGTTTTGCGATTTGCAAGTGATAATGGAGTTGTGTTCTTTGAGCTTCAGCATAAATTACATAAATTTTTCCGTGTAGACATACATAATATGAGTGTTTAAGTGTTAATTGAAAAGGTGGCATAAACATTATTTAAAATAATTTAAAGGATGAGGTTGGTATTAACTAGAGACGAATAATAAAATAAGAAAGAGATAAAAACACAAGACCCAAACTATGTATAAGATTTTCTAGGCAAATCCCTTTTCAAAAGCGAACAGTTTTTACTTTCAATTTAAAAAAGCATTTTAAAATTTCTTATTGTAAATATTGCATACAAATAAATAGATTCAAGATTATTCACAATATTAAATGTCAACGATTGTTTACATTACAGATGAGTAGAAGTAACAACTTGATTGATGTTTTACAATCTCCGCTGGAAATGTCAACGCATTGCCTTGGCTTCATTCAAGGTTTACGTATTCTTTCAAGGACAACCTCTTTTTATTACAATTTCAATGGTTGATGCAAATTTTATATGCGATGTCAGTTACTGTGTATAGGAATACATTTTTTAACAGATGCAATTTATAAATTTCTGAAATATTCCACTTGAATGTGACGAATTCATTGCTACCTTATGAAATAGAAGGATAAGCTGCGAGATATTATGTTAAGCCACAGGTTCGAATTCTATGACCAATACTATTGATAACCACTTTTAACAACATAAAAAACTTAACTGATGATGGATTTAGACGAGTATATTATCCAGATTATGCTGTGAAACTTCCAAAAGGCATTAATCTAAAAAAACTTATGGGAGATGACCGAGTAGGCTCTAAGTACCACTTTCCGCTGGCTTGAACTAAGAGAGATAAATGTAAATCTAAAGATGAGAGAAGCTGTTTTGCTCATAAACTTTGAACTTATTAATTCTTTCAATTATTTCAATTAGATAATTAAGAGAATTCTTTCGTCAATATTTGGAATTCAGCTCTCGTAGCATCGAACGGTTTTGCTCTCGTCAGATTAACTTTTTCAACTTCCGTCTCTTTATGGCAATTCAATTCTGAAAGTTTCTGTTATGTTTAGTTAATTGGTAGTGTATCACGTTATTGATCTTCAGGTATCTCACAGTTACCGATCATTTCCGTTTGTGCATATCTGTTGTGTATGATATTGATGATGGAAAAGATATATACCAATGTTTCCTAAGCATCGATTGAAATAGTATTAATGGCATCAGTCATACTCGAATACCATGTACTCTAAATTTCGAAAGCTAGAATGGTATTACACTTTAATTCCAAGGAAATTCAGATTATTGAAGCATCGTTTCGAAAGTTCTTACCTTTAGGTTTGATTTAACTGAAGTGGCAATAACTAGCTTAGCTTTTTCTTCTTAACCTGAAGATTATGGAAACTCCAGTGAGAGATGTGGCCAGCGAGTTCCATTTTCTATTACTTTTATTCAATTCTTCTGGAAGTAGAATTCTCTATGTCTTGGAACAATTAATCTGTCAGGGTATCCTTAGCTTGACCCAACTTCTCTCTCTGTACTAGTAGTCTATTACCCTTCACCACCTATTCTAATTCTCCTTGTTGACATTGTAACCTTCGTCCCCCCAGAAATTATATATTAATAGGAAGGGAACAAAATAAATATACAGAAATACAAATTAATATAAACGTTTTAATAAAAGTCTGTGAGTATTGGCTTTCAGTAGTAATTCAAATGACTAATTCATTTAGTTTTCATTTGAAATAGAGAAAAAAAACTATGATCACTTTCTTAAGATGTTAATGAATGATGTTGAACCACCTATTTTTAAGGGACTCTTAAATGTATAAAAATATACTTAAGTACATAAGGAATTACATACAACAAAGTACTTCATGAGAATGTATCTGTTTTGATATCAGCAAGTAATTACATATGTACATGCATACTGGCAGTTTTGTTTAACATTGATTTGGTAACTAAGAGCACGAATTAAACATTTATTTAGATGTGCAGCAAACATACAACAACAGCAGCAAGATCATTAAGAACTACGTATCTACTTGTTCTGAAATTCTTACTACAAGGAAGACTTTGAGGACGATGAGGTTGTTGATGATAATGATAAAAGCGTGAATAACTTATATATCAAAACAGACATGAAAATAATACCAAAACAAATAAAGTATATAATTAACTGTTTAAGACGAATCTTTATATGCCCTACGAAATGCTTTCAAATCCTAACTTTTAATGAACATATTCTTACAATTTTTTAAGTAATTATTTCCTTTTAATAAGAATTTTGTCTTCTTTACGGTGGTTAAGGTCGAAATTTACATTTTATGGAATATATTTGTGAAAACTGTAGCATAACAACAAAGCGATTATGTAGCAGAACGTAGAGTTTTAGACCAAAACGAACAATATAAAATGTTCGAAGCTGTCTTGAAATATAGAATCAACATTATTTCCATGTCAAATTCCAAACCTGTGTATTCAACATGTGTTGAGAATTGTTGTAACAATCAGACAAACGTATGTTGCATCCACTACAGCATGAAGAATATAATTTGTGGAAATGCGTTTGTTGTTCCTTCGTGTTTTCTTTTGTTTTTGTTGTTGACCATTGAATTGGTTTGAGCCTTTTATACGTAATCTTCCTTCGATGCGGTTGTTATTTCTCGTTGTTCCTGTTGATGTTGGATGCATGTTGTTTATGTGATGTTTACCATGAGTGTGTTGTTGTTGTTGCTGTGGGTGTTGTTATTTTGTAGAATTAAGAAAATTACATGATTATCCATTGATTTTAAATTTCCTTAAGGGTTTTAATACTTGCTAAAAAAGATGATATTCCCAACTACGATAACAAATACAACAGATTTGAAACAACAAGAATTTCTTCAAAATATGTTTAAATCAATACCTGTTTGTACAATTTTGTATATACAACTATTATTTTGTCTACGATAACGTGTGTTAGTCATTGCAATTTACTGTGTTTCACATAAGTTTAAGGTTAAATTTTTTGAAACTCATTCGAATAGACTTTTAAAGCGTTTGAATGTGTATACACATTTATATGCAGAACTACATAATTCCCTAATGTACATTTGATACAAAGTTTAAAAAATATTTGTGTTTACGTGATTTATTAAAATTATTGTTTAAACCAATTTATTACTTTGAAACCCCTTCTCATCTTCCTTAACTCTACTTAGACATACATGATGTATTGACGTTCAATATTTTCTAAAGTTCATTATTAGTAATATTTCATTTTGTAGTCCAATAAATACATTGTTTTACTTTCAGCATGACATGGTTGACGTTGTTCTTAGTCTATGAAGATAAAACATTTGCTAAAAATACTCTTTACTTTTTTAATAAGAAGTATTAAATTTTCTAACAAAAGCAAACTTCTACATACTTATTAAGGAAATAAAAGTCCTGTGCAGTGGTTCTTAATGATCGCCATAGATCTTGGTTCAAAACCAAACATATGTAGAGGTAAACCTTTTTGTAGTCAGTGTAAAAAACTGATTACAACTGAAGCATGAATACGAATAGGGACATAAAGACCAGTTTGCCAAATATTAAAAATTTAATTTTTTGTACATTATTAACTTTATGAAAAGAAGTTCTTTTTAAAATTCGAGATACTTAATATCTTATTGGATTTATCGAATATTGATAAGTTTTCTCAGATATAAACTAGTTGATTGACAATTCCGCAGATGAATCATTTGACTATCGAATTTACTATTGACTAGTCCAACAACTATACACTATGTTTTAACAATTACAACTTCTTGTAATTGTAATTGAAGAATAACAATTTCTCAATTTTAACTTATTAAAAGGTAATTTTGAAGTAATTCATTAAAGTTATTACATTAATTACCATTACTTTTACTGAATCATGTTACAATAATTAAGCTGTTTACATTATTATTACAAATAATTGTAATTTATTGTATTTCAATTACGATCAATTACATTTTATATATTTCTCAATTACACATTACATGTATATAACTGTTAATGAGTTGAATTATTTAATGGTATCATTATATTCCAAGTCTGCTTCATACAATGGCACTGAATTTTCAATTCTTGTTTTGCACTTGCCTTAGGGAATTCCAGTTACATTGTAATTGAATAATTACTTATTATTTTTTTGTAATTAAATTATAATATTATTATTTAAATGTAATTACAATGTTATTGATAAAAATCTAACTTCGAAGTAAAACGATTCTGCATTATGTAATTGTAAATTACATGTAATTGGAAATACTTTAAAATAACTTCAAAATAATTTCAAAATAAATGGATTCTGCATTATGTAATTGTAAATTACAGGTAATTGGAAATACTGCAATTACTAATTAATAATACAAACACTATTACAAGAAAATTGTAATTAGGTATTGCTCAGTTACGCATTACAAATAATTGTAATTGACCCGGTAATCAATTACTAAATTAAATATTAACCAATTATAACTGTAAAGCAGTAACAGTTGATCTGATATGTGTCCACCAGTCCACAGTGCTTATACAATCTTTAAAAGTTTTACTAAATTTTTGTTAAGAACTAAGATTGTCAAAAAATTTTTCTTTGAAATACCAATTTAACTTCACACACATAAGTACATACATATGTATCTACGTATATCCTGTTTCGTCCAAGGACGAACCGTTACATACACATTTGTTGTTACTTATTGTTCCTCTTATGTCTTTTTATACTGAAACTCTTAATTATCAACTAAAGTGTTGTCAGAGTTGGAATATAAATGCATCAGAGTTGGAAGATAACATCGATGGATAAATTATTAATTTTATCCATCTAATGATGAATATTGAAGACCGTTATAAAGTTTTTAATAAAACTATTAAAATGTAAATGAAAATTTGATTACATTTGCAACAGAAATTGTTAATGCTCTTTACATATTCACATTATACCAGATGAACTACATTTACCACTGTCCATCTGACACACTAAGAACTCATCCAGTTGAAGAAGAACCGAAAACTTGTCTGTTTAACTCCACTAGATCAAACTTAATGATTATTGATTGTTTTTTGTGTCAACTGGTTTAAAATAATCATCATTAGCAGCAACACATCAATGATTTAATTACTTTAAAAAACTCTTCCTTTTATTTCATTGAAATGGTTGTAGATGTGAACATGTTTGCAGTTTTTATTATAATAATTTTAAATTTTCTAAAAAAAAAAAGAAAATAATGACAAGTTGATGAAAATTATATCACAAATTATGATACAACTGTTATAACATTTATTACAGTTAATGTAAATGTAACAGATACAATATATATGTAAGAAAGTATAGTTGTTACCTGCACAACTATATGATTAATATATACTCCTTAAGACTTACTCCTAACGTAGTTAACAGCAGTTTTAGGAATAAACTATCCCAAGATCTTGTAAAATGGTTCCTAGATCTCAAAATCCCCAATATTTGTAAGATTTCGTACGAAAATGTTTACAATTCTAATTTAATGGAACACCGATGATATTTATATTTAAACGTTTAAATTTGTTCGTGATTTCCAAAAACTGATTCCGCTTCGCATTCATGGCTTTAACTATGTCTTTATTTTCTAGCAATCTAGCTTCATTTAAAAGTACCCAGCAGTTCGACAAAGAGTCAATGCATACGAAAAAGACAGTAATTTCCACTAATAGTTAACCACCTGGATAATTGTAACTCGTATGTTTTTGGTCTTTCGTCTTTGTAATCGAGAATGAAGACAGTCGTCACTTTAGTGTCCCCTTTGTAAGCGAGAGCGGAGGCAATCGTATCTTTACTGTCTCCAAGTAATCTAGAGATTAGACTCTTAAAAATGGTTGGTCACCTGGGCAGTCAGGTGGCTAGGAGCCCCCATAAGTAGTAGGTAAAGGTGTTAGTTCGTTACTTTCCCGTCGAACTGCTGGGTAAGAATAGTACCTTATTACACATACATCCATCAACTACCTATTACAGACATTTTTGTACTTCCTTCATGATTTCAAACCAAACTATAGAGTGTTAAATACAATATTATGCAGAATTGCCTGCAGTTTAAAATTATATTTATTTATTTTTATAGAAAATTCTTTTATAAACGCTTATGACATGTTGTACGCTATTATTAAGCCTGATTACAAAAGGTAAACTTGAAGCCCCTTTACAGCATGTGACCACTGTGGGATTTAGAAAATCGAATAAAAACCTTATTCTCTCTACTAATCGTCAATTTGTTGTCAATTGAGTGTACATTTCGTGATTATATAAATGCAACAAATTCCTCAATTATTAGTCAAACACAATTGATGGGACAATGTGATTGAATTAATGTAATGAAGACTAGCAAACATGACTATGTAACAAAACCTGTAAAATTTATTTTTAATTTCGCGCCATTTTCATGAGTGGAACGCTAATAGCTGTCAAAATATGATGGACATTTACAGTTATCAAGTAGGTATTGATATGTATGACAGATTAATCAATGATTTAATGTTAAGACGGGCTAAATGTATTTTGATTCTGTTGTTGTGTTGCATCACAATGAACAAAATTTTGAACTTGTTACTTACCAAGGAAAAACTTACATTAAAAAGTAATAAATTAAAATGCTAATAAAACCTCTTTTCGCTACTTTTTCATTATTTTAACATGCTGATGTCATTGGAGGCAAGTACTTCTACGCTCGCTTACAAATAGAGATTTAAAGTAGAATATTTTGCTTACAAAGAAGTTGTTGAGTAAGTTGTTTTGTTTTTAATAATAAAAAAAGAGAATACGAACCAGGGACTTCGGTTTGTTAGTTAAATATTCTACTCACTGCACCACTGCAAACAAAATGACAAAGCCGAAAATAAAGTACTTCTATATCAGATTAAAAGAATGTCATTAGTCGAGTACTGCAAAGTAAAGCAGACGGCAAGTAAATAGTAATTGAAAAGTAAGTGGTTATGGTACAAGCATTAAGTTTTTGCTGGGTTAGAAAAGAAGCAATCAAGTTTAGATAACTTTACCTTTAAAAGAAATGCCTTGCTGAACAAACATGATGATATATTTAACTTATAAAGGTCATTATAGGAAATCCTAATCCAAGTTTAGTTTTAACATCATTAAGTTTGATCTCACTTTGCGGTTAGGATTAATGAGATTAATAAACTATCAGGTTTCTTAGTAACAACATAAGAAGGTGAATGACTAGATGATTACTTTTACATTCTATATGTATTTCATTAATATTTTCACAACTTTTCTTAATACCCTATTAAACTTAAAAGAGGATCTAGAAAGTGACTAAGCGTTGGCAGCTGTATGTTGTACAAAGTTAAAAAACCAAGATGTGATAAGAAGAGTGTGGTTTATATAGAACTCTTTGTGTTGACTTGTGACCACAGGAACTGGTTTCTTTAAACTTCAAACGCATGTAAAAAGAGTTTGACTTCGGATGCCAATACGTGTATATGTTGCAATGCAGTGAGGATTAAGTTTAATGTAATGAAAGTGGAAGTTTTGTTACAATTAAATTAATAAATACTGACAAATAGCGCAGGATTTAATTTTGTATGAATGAAGGCAAAACCAACAAATGGATATTTTGCTAATTCTTTTGTTTAACAGATTATTAAACATTGAAATGATAAAAATAAAATATTTGCAAGAACTATAATACGTTCGTACATACCCAGCAAACATTCAGTAATGATCCGTTCTGACTCAACAATTTACTGCTCAATAATTACTACATATTATCTGCATTACTTGTAAGTATTGTTGTAATGACTTTATGTACAATAAACTAACTAAAGAGTGGAGTTGTAAGTAAGAAAACGAACAACTTTTTAAAGTCCCTATTTATAATTACTTATTTAAATAGATATTTGTAAGCAATAGTGTTAACTTCTCGCTTCAAATGTGATCAGTCGTATTAAAATAATGAGATAAAAACTATTTAAAGCAGACGTCGGCGGTAGTATTGTTCTGACAACGATGATTTTCGGCAAATTACATGTACACAACACGATCGCATACGAACCTCTAAACAAGAGCATCAAAAATACAAATATTTTTTTTTCAGTTGCTTGACAGCATTCAACAAGGCAGGTTGATGTCGCTTTGTTAAAGAAATTGCAAACACAACTTGAAAAAAACAAAAACAACTTGCAAAAGCAAGAGCATAATTTACAAAAACAACGTACACTCTAAATAATTTTGTAGAATGCATAACAATGAAAGTAAATAAGTTAATCTTGTTTCATACTTTTTTTGTACATTTTAATTAGAAATGTTGTTTCTATGTGAAGAAATTATCATTCTTAAGTACATTGATTACACATTGTCTATAAATATTCGCATTTTACAGTAATGCAATTTAATCTTCAAAATTAAAAATAACCAAATATTTTTTTTTAGTATATGATTTAAAGCATATACCGGCGGTATATGATTTAAAGCATATACCGGCGGATAGAGAGGCAGATAAAAAAAATCACCACTACACACACACTATTGGCATTTTTTCATTGAAATTGCACTAAAAAAAATATTTGGTTATTTTTAATTTTGAAGATTAAATTGCATTACTGTAAAATGCGAATATTTATAGACAATGTGTAATCAATGTACTTAAGAATGATAATTTCTTCACATAGAAACAACATTTCTAATTAAAATGTACAAAAAAAGTATGAAACAAGATTAACTTATTTACTTTCATTGTTATGCATTCTAGAAAATTATTTAGAGTGTACGTTGTTTTTGTAAATTATGCTCTTGCTTTTGCAAGTTGTTTTTGTTTTTTTCAAGTTGTGTTTGCAATTTCTTTAACAAAGCGACATCAACCTGCTTTCTTGAATGCTGTCAAGCAACTAAATAAAATATTTGTATTTTTGATGCTCTTGTTTAGAGGTTCGTATGCGATCGTGTTGTGTACATGTAATTTGCCGAAAATCATCGTTGTCAGAACAATACTAGCGCCGACGTCTGATTTAAAGCTGGATATCCACACCACGCCTTCTACGCATTCTCGCATTCCATGCGTCTGTCAAATCAATGTATTTTTTCTGTCAGTAAAATCAATGTATTTTTATGATGAAAGTTACAAGCACAAAAGCGTAGAATGCTTTGACGCGTAGAATGCTTAAAGTAGATCTACTTTCTACTTTTATAAGTGTCAGCAGCGGCGCACGAACATGTCAGCTGATTTTGACATTTTATATTATTTATTTAATGCGTTTTATCAATTTTAATGAAATAAAATGATGAAAAATAAATAAAATCTGTAGAAAAACGCGTTTTTTTAAAAATAAAACAAAAAATTACGCATAAAAAGCGTGACATGTAACTTGAAGCGTAGAACGGGAAGTAGATATGAAAAGCGCGTAATGCTTTGACGCGAAGACGCGTAGTTTGGACCTCCAGCTTAATTCATTGCTGCTTGTATATCAATACCTATATTCAATGGCCTTGTAATGACTTTGTAGTAAATTAATAGACCAAGTCACATTTTCTTCATGTAGTTTAGATTATAAGAACCGAAAGTCGCTTTAAAAACAAAAGAGCAAAATAGCATAAATAGAGTCCGAAATTAGAGAATTAGAAGGAAAACTATTCATAGTAAGAAATTTTCTTAAGATATTACCAAACTGTTCATTTGATGATACCTAGAAAATTACGCAGATCACATTCAGCCATATCTAACTGTTCTTCCTCCTTACTAAATCTAAGAATTGACTTTTCAAAGCTGTAAGAGCTGCTGAAATCTCCCCATAAATTATTACTTCCAGCTGTTTTGCAATTTGCATCCTAATCATTATCAACTAGCTATACCCAGTGTGCTTCGCTACCCTCATCGTAATGGAATAAAATAAATATCATTATTGTAAATGTATATATAACTGCAATATCAAAAATTCCCCTTTTAGAGAACTCTTTAAGTTTGATTTTATGATTCTAGTCTCAATATTACAGAAAATTAGAAAAAAGTATTAGTAAAAGAACAAAAAAGTACCAGAGTATGCTTTTTCAATTTTCGTTCAATTGGGATACTGCGTGTTTAATTTTATGGTTATATATTCAATATTTTAGAAAGCTCTAAAAGTACCAGTACCAGTGAAGTACGAAAAAGTACCAAAGGACCTATTTTATTTAATTTCATGTTCCTAAGTTCAATATTAAAGAAAATTCAAAAAGTACCAGAAAATATTCCAGTTTAAATTTTCATTTTCTCAAGTCCCTGATTGCTTTTAAAGATTCTAATTGACTCCAGGCTCCACATGCATAATTTCATGTTTCTAGGATCAATATTATAAAAAACACAAAAAGTACCTTTTGAAGAACGAAAAAGTACCCTTTATAGGTTCTCACTTAATCCAGGCTCTAAACGCTTAATTTCATGTTTCTAGGTTCAATATTATAGAAAATTCAAAATGTACCATTTCCGGGCTCTACATGCTTAATTTCTCGTTTCTAGGTTCAATATTATACAAAAATCCAAAAAGTACCTTTTGAAGAACAAAAAGGTTTCAAAAAGTCCCCTTTTATATGTTCTCACTTAATCCATACTCTACATACTTAATTTCATGTTTCTAGGTTCAATATTATAAAAAATTCAAAAAGTACCTTTTGATGAACGAAAAGTCCTCTTTTATAGATTCTCATTTACTCCGGGCTCTACGTGCTTAATTTCATGTTTCTAGGTTAAATTTTATAAAAAACTCAAAAAGTACCTTTTGTAGAACGAAACAGTACCAAAAAGTCTCCTTTTATAGATTCTCATTTACTCCGGGCTCTACATGCTTAATTTCATGTTTCTAGGTTCAATATTATACAAAAATCCAGAAAGTACCTTTTGAAGAACGAAAAAGTACCAAAAGTACCCTTTTATAGGTTCTCACTTAATCCATCCTCTACATACTTAATTTCATGTTTCAATGTTCAATATTATAGGAAATTAAAAAAGTACCTTTTGAAGAACGAAAAAGTACCAAAAAGTCCCCTTTTATAGATTCTCATTTACTCCGGGCTCTACATACTTAATTTCATGTTTCTAGGTTCAATATTATA
This sequence comes from Lucilia cuprina, assembly GCF_022045245.1. Classification (NCBI taxonomy): domain Eukaryota; kingdom Metazoa; phylum Arthropoda; class Insecta; order Diptera; family Calliphoridae; genus Lucilia; species Lucilia cuprina. The sequence goes on along the minus strand of NC_060950.1, from coordinate 56,314,692 downwards.
GAAAATTCAAAAAGTACCTTTTGAAGAACGAAAAAGTACCAAAAAGTGCCCTTTTATAGTTTCTCACTTAATCCAGGCTCTAAACGCTTAATTTCATGTTTCTAGGTTCAATATTATAGAAAATTCAAAATGTACCTTTTGTAGAACGAAACAGTACCAAAAAGTCTCCTTTTATAGATTCTCATTTATTCCGGGCTCTACATGCTTAATTTCACGTTTCTAGGTTCAATATTATACAAAAATGCAAAAAGTACCTTTTGAAGAACGAAAAGGTTTCAAAAAGTCCCCTTTTATATGTTCTCACTTAATCCAGGCTCTACATACTTAATTTCATGTTTCTAGGTGCAATATTATAAAAAATTCAAAAAGTACCTTTTGATGAACGTAAAGTCCCCTTCTATAGATTCTCATTTACTCCGGGCTCTACATGCTTAGTTTCATGTTTCTAGGTTAAATTTTATAGAAAACTCAAAAAGTATCTTTTGTAGAACGAAACAGTACCAAAAAGTCTCCTTTTATAGATTCTCATTTACTCTGGGCTCTACATGCTTAATTTCATTAACGAAATAAAAATTCTATTCCAAAATGTTGCAACATCGTAGTGGGAGCCCGTTATTACGTATTTATATGTATAAGTTAATAAACCAAAATCAATGTTTTATGAAAAAAGTACCAAAAATAGGTACAATTTTCACCCCTTAAACATCCGAATAACCAAAAAGTACTAAATTTATATTTTTATTGTTTCGTCAAGTTATGAAGGAGTCAAAAATATTGTTTGAATGTTCACTGGTTTAAAAGATACATGGGGTGCAAAAAAAGTACCAAAATACAGTTTTTACTCGTTTATTCCCTAAAGAGGCCGAAATTGAAAAAATTACCAGACACCTGTCCGCTTATTTTTTAAATGAACGACGATAAGCTTTAAACTATTTTTATATCTTTTCTAGTTTAGGAGATATGAGGTTACCGATTTTACCCGTTTTTACCCTTTTTTACCCCCTAAACATTAGAATTTCCAAAAATCCCGTCTTAGTGGATCTATTTGGTGGGAGACCAACCCCCTGTCCAAATTTCAGCTCTTAAGCTTTAACCGTTTAGGCTGTGCGATGATGAATCAGTCAATCAGTCAGTCAGTCAGTAACGTTAGAATTTTATATATATAGATTATAATATGAAATCTACAGTCACAAAATAAACTCCAGTCTCTAAGCCATATTCCATATTATATTATTTCAAATCTAACCCTTTCGTTTCTACTTGTATACGTTGTTATAGTATCGGGTCGGAAATTGTGAAAGGTATGTTATTCTTAACCATTAGAAAAACATACTTGCGTTAAAATATTTTGTAATGATTTACCCCATAAGTTATAATCTGATTAGTCTCTTAAATGAGAATATAGTTCTTAACTAGAGTAAGATTTAGGTTTAGGAATCCAAGCAGAGGTGTATTACAACTAGCAGTCTTCCTTGATAAATCCCTTCATACCAGCCATAAGTAGTAATGATTCTTAATACTGTTGTGTAGATACAAATATCAATACAAATCCATTACATCTTTCTCAATATGATGGAATTCATACTAAAACTCATAAAACCACTGTACTTCCAGTCAAAACAAATTAAATACAAAGTAAGCAAAATAGTGTCATTAATATTAATGTCAAATTAAAAAGTGACAAAATACAACTAAAATATCTTTAAGTAGGTTTAAACAAACCGTTTATTACTGTATTTACAGCATTTGTCTTTAACAAATTCATACATTTAATAATGACATCTATAAGTGTATTAAATATAGACAAATATTGATCGTCTTTATATAGAAACTAACTACAGCAACTCATCCTACTTGACACACAAGGAATGAAGAACAATTCAACAAAACTTTGTCAAGTCTAAAGTACAGAAGCAACAAGTAGAAGAAATTGAGTCAAATAAAAAGTTACTTTTAAAACCAGTTAATTACTCAACAATTCATCTAAAAAGAAAACTTTTGCTTTTTAATATAATGAAATTAATTGTTGCTGAAAATTTACAAGAAATATTTCAACTTTTATTCAAAATCAAAAAAGGAATTTTAATAAACAATAAAAAATCCTTTTAAAATTCTTTTAAGAATTTGTTATCATATTAAAATCTTACATAAAATCTCATTAAAATTGTTCAAAACACTTAATAAAATCAGTAAAAGAGGAGATCCATAGCCTGACATATGGCTTTTAAACTAATCTTTATGTCAAAATATATATTTTTAGCATTAAGAAGACTGTAAGGAAATGATTCTTGTCACATTATTTGTCATTAATATTTTATTTTATAAATGAAATAGAATTATTTGAGATTTTAAAAGTTTTTTGTTAAAATGTACTTTTGATTGACTTATTTGATTTCTTTAAAAATAATTCTTTCGCTTTTGTAAAGCGTCAGAGAGTTTAAGAAGTTTGTGTCTTAAGTCTTTTGTAGTGAATACTTATACCTCTTACAAAAGATATAATTTTTCATGAGAATTTGAATTTTTCAGTGAAAATCTGTTTTTTTGTGTAAAAATAATCTTTGTGCAATAACATCTATTATGAAAAGCAAAAATTATAAGAAATATTGTTTTGCAATTACACTCATGATTTTCTAGTTTGTCATTGTCATGTAAATAATGAGTATTTTTATAATATTTATTCACACACAAATTTAGTTAGATATAGGAAGTAAACAAAATGAACTTCTTTTTAGATGATTTATCTTTTTTTTTAATGAATTAACAAAAATACTTACAAATTGGCATATGAAATCTAAAAAGCCATAAGTCACATTGAACAAATTTTTTAGGACAATCAAAAAATTGTCTAAGATGATAAATAAACCAAAAATGTTTAACATTTTCTCAAGTTAAACTTATTTCTTTTTGACAAATTATTATTTGAGGTTCTTACGTTGTCCACCTTTCAGTCTTTAGAAAACACGAAAGGCTACAAATGGAAGCAGATAATGTCCAAATTGATGAAGTTTGTTTGTTATTGAAAGGGGCCACATCGATCCAGGATTTCACATAGCTCCCATATAAGGGGACTTTAACGCTCACAACTGTCTAAAAAAATCATCAATAGCAGTGAAATTTCTTTAACTCCCTTTAAAATTCGAAATTATTGTTAATTGTAGAGGTTATGATTTAATGGTAGGTAAATAAGATTCGGCATAGCCGAATATAATACTACTCTACTTGTTCTTCTTTCAGCTAATATTTCTTGATTTGATTGTAATAAAATTTGTAGATACTGCTCTTGTAATACATTATGGTGAAGGATGGTATTAAATATTCGCCTTAGCCAAATGTTGAACTTCTACTTGTTTTGAATTAAGCATCTTTATAGTTATTTTTTTAAAATCACTTAACTTCCACTAAGAATTCAAATTATTTTTTTGTTTAATTAACTTAAATGTTTTATTACACTTTTATAATTTATTTTTCTGTTTACCAACACCATAACGATTTATTAATTTTTTCAACTTCCACTGAAATTATATTTTCTATTTTCAGCGTAAATTACGTTTTCTTTCAAAACTTTCAATCTTCTTTAAAACCGACTTCGAAAAAAATCACAACCGTCCGCCAAGTAAAACAATCGTCTTCTAAATTTGTCTCCAATGTTAATGGAACATCTTTCAAGTTGTATTATTGTTGCAGCTACAACAGAACCCTCAACATGTTAAGAGTTGTAATCATACATTTGGCTCACAATACAATCGTCTTGTACACAATCAGTTTGTAGTATTGTTGGAGCTGCAAGAAAACACTCAACATGTTGCAGTTGTAATCATACATAAGGCAGTGCAACAATTGTTGTTTGAAAAAGTCTTCAAGTTAAGGGTCATATATGTATTATAATGAGATAGAGAGAGGGAGAGAGTTTGTAAATGTAATTGAGAAGTGATTAATCAGTTTGTAGATTTGAAATTAACGATATTGTCCATGATATCCGTTGTATAGTGATTGCAAGGGAACTGTTCTTTTTAGGAATAAAAAGTATTTCCTTAAATAAAGTATTGAATTTAATAGAAGTTGTAAACTTTATACGTTAAAGTTTAGTTTTAGAAATGTTGATTTTGTTCTTATTTCATATTAAGAAATATCACTGATATTCTGGTTTCTAAGTAAAAACTTGTAATTATCATAAAATGTAATATTTATTTATATTAATATTTATGCAGATAAATCAAACTACAATTGATATAAAAATATGTTTATTTTGCTATGACATTATAACATCATGATGATCTACTGAATCAGATCATCATCTGATCCATAAATATCTATTTTTATTGTTTAATAAAAAAATATCAAATATATGAGACTGATGTTAAAGAAATAATTGAAAGACTTAAATTCAAGCTGCTGAACTGAAGATTTCTTTAAAGTTTTTACTCTTTAAAAGTAAAAATAAACGTTATTTTTGATAGTGGAAGTATCAAATCATCGCCGAAGTGGAACTGAATGACAGACAATACTTGTTCGATGCCGCTTACAACGAAAATACTTTATTTAACTGAATATTAATGACGCATTTCTCATGCTGCATTTAAAATTGTTGTGGCAATGTTGTTACTGTGTTGTATATTATTTTATTATGTTTTCTTATTTGTTTTGTGTACAAATATTCGCTTTTCGTTTCAATTGCATCCCATGTCTCTCAAAATATGCCACAATACTACATTGTATGTGCAACATGTAATACATATTTATGTTTTATGTTAATGTGTTAATTATAAATTCATTTTATTCATTAAAAAACACAAAATATTTTTTAATAGTTGTAATTTTACTTGCAAATCAATATATATTTGCACAATGATCAGTTATTCATCATTTTTGAAGAAACCGTGTTCTCAAAGCTCGAATAGTTTACAATTTAGAAAAACAAGTGATATTTTGAAAACAAAGACTAAAAATAACTCGGTCACAAAACAAAAGTAATTAAATTGTGGACCAAATATCTGTTAAAAACATTAACAAATATTCTTAAAAACCCTTATATGAACAAGTTATTTTCGGTCTCTTTTTGAAAATTACAAACAGGTTTTTCCATTAATAATAAATTTTTATATAAAGGATAAATCCTAGTCTGAGCCAATTTCGTTTTGTCATTTGGTTTAATACTGAAAACACAAATTGTTTCCAATTTTATTTTGAAATCAAAAATGACCCGATTGCAACCATATTCAAAGGGTTCCTTGCTTGACCAAAAATGCGCCTTACTCTCAAAGTTTACATGGAAATTCAGCTAGACAGACGGACATGGCTTAATTGAAAATAATACCATTATGATCTGTATTTTGCAAGGATATTTTAGTGCAATCCAAACATTAGCACAAAAACTCATTTTTATTAATCTTGCTAACTATTGATTTAAACTCCAAAATTATGCCGACTGGAGGGCACATAGGTTCTTATTTCATGATATAAGATTAGCACAATATAAATTTAGACAACATATTCCAAACATAAGATTGTGTGTATATACCTTAACTTCGTTCACTTCCATTCAAGTTGCTCAAGATTAATTTGATGTCATTCCATTGCAAAGTAGAAAAACTTTTGCAATAAAAACTAACAACATTTTCCAGTAGAAGGCATGAGATTTATATGTTTTCGTTTAATTTGTCGTCCATCGAAATGATCGTAATGTACTCACTAACCGTATTTTACAACTGTTATATTCACATTGCAATCCAATGCCGCTAAATCGTTTTGAAACGTCTTTGTGCTTGTAGACCATTCCTAACATTTTGCTACTTGAAGACAATTAAAATATTTCAGTTTTTATTTAATTTGTGACGATCATCTTTATGAAAAATATTTGCAAGACATACAGGAGGTATGTTAAGCTTTTGTTACAGTGTAGACATAAGGCGGAGTAATATCCAGTAGTTTAATATGACTATTGCATAAACATTCTTTTAACTCGACATAAAAAGGGACAACTTGTTGAAATTACTTACAATGAGGTATTTGAACTACTAGTAAAACATATTGTCAGATGTTAATATACCCACCATTAAAAGTATGAGAAGTATATTGATTTTATCATTCCGTTTTAAACGCATTGAAATATTGTTCGTGGACCCATAATGCACGTATAGATATGTATATTTTGAGTCCTTATTAAATTCTTGAATGAAATAATAGACAATTCCCATCAAAATCAATGGGGTCCATCATTGGGTAAAAACTAATGCAGTTTATCGAATTGACTTAAAATTGTGACCTGTATTTTGATTACAGGTCACTGCTAAATAGATACGGAAAGTGACTCTTATCCGATTGTGTGTTACAAACATCAGTACAAATGTATAATATTCTCCCCGCATTGGTGGTATAAACATCATTAGAAATTATTGAACCAAACTGAAGTGCGATCATATAGTAAATTTCAAATTCATGCTCGTGTTTCAAGTCTGCTTTTGTCCACTTTTCTTCTTTTGACATCTTAAAGTCGAAAATGTAAGATTTGTATTCATTCATTCCATTAGTTACATCAATTTATGTATTTGTTGAACACAAAAAATAAAGTGCAACAAATTGTTAATGCTGCAGTTAACGTATTTTTAGCCACATATAGCACATATATCAATATATTTCCTCAATTAGTTTGCAACTAAAATTGTTACAGTTTCAATTAGTTCCATCAGTTAAGTATAAGATTGATTTGATGTTATTTTTAAAATGAACAAAATAGATCTGTTTATTAATGCTTAAAGAAATTTCAAAAAATACTCTATTCTTATTCGTAAAAACTCTAAACTTTGTTGTCTAAATGGACACAAATTTAAGAAGAAAATTGAATTTGTTTTTGTCTCTCATATTTATAATAAATTAAATAATTAACCACTATATAACTGTCTTAGGGCGGGTTTTAGAGATAAAAATAATCTACATTCTTTGTTTAAACCTAGTTTAATATATGTTTCGTGTTTTTCAGTTATCAGTAAAGTTACTTATTATCTTAGTTTAATTGAGTGTAATTGGGCAATTAAACTCAAGTTATAAGTGAGAAAACACAATTAACAAAAACAATAAAACAATGATTTCGGAAGAACAAAAACCTAATATTTTAAGTAAATTGCAATTTTCTGATTTGTTTTGTTTTATTTATTGTTGTTTTAAAAGTTTATTTAACATTTTTCCAAAATTTTTCATTTTACAAAAGTATTGTTTGCAAAAAACAGCTGTTCATTGTTTATGTTTTTGAGTGAAAAGTTGGCAATACTAACAAAGTTAACTGAACTTAAATCTAAAACTGAAAAACACCAACATCGGTTAAAGTCCGCCTTAATTTGTTTGGAGTTTAATCTAACAGCAAGTTAACTGAGTAGTAAGAAACCCGCGCTTATTGGCAAAAGATAAAAAACAATATAAATTTTTTAGTTTGATTTTAAGAATATAAAAAACTATAATTATTTTAAAGTGTAAAATGTAATTTTCACCGACAACAACAAATTATCAGCAAATGAAGAAGAACATCACTTGAAATAAGCGATAGTCATCTGACACACTAAGAACATGTCCTGCTGGACAAGAAACCAGTTATTTCAAGCTTAATGTTCATTAAAGAACTAATTTAATATCATCACTATCAAAAAAGCCATAATTATGGATATTATCAGCTACGAGGCATGATATCAATGACTTGATTTCACATGATACTAAAGTAAATAAGAATTAACGTTTTGCAAATAAAGCGGTACCCACCAAAAATAACTTCTTAAATATCTATTTATAAGTACTTATATAAGCAAGTGATTTTATTTCAAATGCATTTTTTTAGGTGGGTGTCGTATGAACTCATCGATAAATATTTATGATTCTGAGTCGATTTAGCTATGTCTGTCTATGTGTTCATCTAAACCTTCCAAAGGAACTACATGTTGTACTTTTTAAGATAATTTTATATAATCTGGCTCACTTTGACCCAAGGACGAAGCCTCTTGAAAATGGTTCAAAATTCGTTTGTCAACCTTGAAAACAGCCAAAAATACATCAGTTCTATGAAAACCATTGTAATTGTTTTATTATTCCCAATAAGCACTAAATTTTAAATCAGTCATAAAGCCAATTACTTTGTATTCCATAAGACCAATGCATTCTTGTCGTTTAAAAACTAGTAACGATGATTATTTGGATCTATTGGACCGTTAAAAGTTTCAGTTTTTCAGATATATGTATATGCAAAGTGTCAAACTATATCGTTTGAAACATGTTTTTTTCAGGGAGCAAATGTGTGCAAATGTAGTTATTAATTGGTTAATAAAATGTAAAACGGAATCCAGTTAAACATCATCTTCAAACTATGAGATGAATAAAATTTTAAAAGGAGTCCTGTAGCATGAAATAGGACATAAAATTTTGATTGTTTTAACTGTCTTTTCAGTCTTTTACCGCATATTTAAAACACTTATATAGCACTTAATATAGAGCATGATTTTGGTCTGCCTGGTTATTGTGTATTTCTATCGCATTTTCTAAAACTTTTTAATAATTTCATATTATAAATTATGTCAAAAGAAACCACTGTACTTTTAATCCTTACAAAATACATTAATGTTAAGTTAGTACTTGACAAAATACTCTTTAAATATCTTTAAGTATGGAATTAAACAAACCGTTTATTATTGTATTTTATTGCTGGTTGTATTTCTCTCATTTGTCGATAATAAATTGATACGATTACGAATAACATCAATAAATGTATTAAATACTGACAAACAACAAACACAGATCGATGTTAGTAAGCAAAAATAAGAACCAAAAACCATCAAACCAATCCAACTTAACACACATGAAACGAAATTTTCAGTAGAGCAAGTTGGAAGAACTTGTTTTAGATTTTAACTTAAGTTTTATAAAGTCTAAAGCATAAAGACAGAAAAAATAGTAAACATTTCACAAAAAGGAATCGTTCGTTTTAAAACAAGTTAAAAACATGACAATTCCTTTAATGAAAAAAATAGTTTTTTTATGAAATACATTTAAAGGGAGATTTTTATAGGTTCTCGTGAACCATAATAAAATTTTTTAGTGAGTGTAATATGCTTTGGCACATTGTATAATTATGAGGTTATTTAACAATTAATTTATTTTGAAATTGTTATATATTTTATTATCACATAAAAATATCACTTTAAAAATGTTTTAAAAGAGAACGAATGAAGCTTATTTTAAGGACAATTACTAGATTTATATCCAAACACAAGCTTCTTAAATCCTTTTTTTATTATGTTTATGTCTTTAATAAGATAACGTCAACATTTTTCTGGTCACATAATTTTCCATTAATTTTTTAACTTGCAAATTAACTAGAATTACACACTTCTCAATTTTTTTATAAACTTCAACTATAAAACTTAAATTTGAAATATTTTAGATTTATTGTAAATAAATATCGTGTTTAAATGCCCCTAAAAGTCTAATTTAAAAAAAAAAATTTTGTTGAAAGCTGAGGAAGTTTGTGTCTTAAGTCTTTTGTTTTGAATGCAACATTTCAGAAAAAAAGTTTTAAATTTATAAAATATTTGTTAAAGTTTTTGTTTATTGAGAGTTTAATCTAAAAACTGGATTATAATTTAAGTTCCAGACATAATCTTTAAATGACCATATAAATAACTTTTTCAATATTTACAAAGATCGTCTAAAGAAAATGTAAATTTTTGTGCATTTTTATTTAAACTATTAAATTATGAAAAAAGTTTAGAAATATACATTTTCGGCAAGTGATCTGAAGTCTACAAGGTCTGCAACGAATAAATATGTTACACACAATAAATTACAATTGTCTATATGATCCTCTGAACTTTAGTGGTTTTATTCCAGGAAAAAGTGTTTTCTTCACTCATTTTCTTCAGAGTTGTTTAAAGCTATAAACACTCTTCTCAAAAGCTTCTAATGAGTGATTCTAATATAAATTTTATGTTTCATAAAAACAAATAAGACTTGTCTTGAATTCTTTTTAGATTTACTTGGATTAATTGGTATTTTAATGATGTTTTTATTTCAGCTTGATTACCATAAGTAGGTATATGTCAGTATAGTTACTGTACTGAAAGACTTCTTCTTATATACTAGAATAGAGTCTTACTTAAAGTGAATGTAAGAGTAAAAGTTGTTCGTTATTAAGTTTCCAAATGCAATTAAAAGTTGCACTTTATGGGATAATTTATTTATTTGAATTTTTTATTTTATACATATATTTTTTATAACATTCTTTTATTTTTTAATGCACTAAATTAAAGTAATTTTCTTTATGTTTGTATCAGATGTGACATTCAAGTACTAAGAAGGAACATCTTTTGCAAAATTGTAGATCGAATTAATTAGTTATAATGCAACCTATAACGGGATTTATAAAATTATGTAATAATTGTCTGTTGTCTCTAAACAAAATTTATGTTTATTAAAAAGGAGTAATAATAGAAAAAGTAGTTAAATTTGTTTACTTCCTATATGGAACTAACTTTGTGGGGATATACACTTAAAAATTCTCATCATTTGTATGACAATGAAAATCAATACATTTAGCAATATTACTTTACAATTTGAGTTGAAACCCTGTTTCTCGAAATACCGCAGACCGACAAATTTTTAATCCAGAGACCGAAGTATGCTTTTTTAAATGTCTGAGCCTAGCTGAATGCGAAATACAATGTTTGGAAGTGTGAAAACGTTTTTGACCTTTTTTGAGACGTTATAACTGCACGAAGACAACTTTATTCATCTGAACGACCAACACAACTTTCTTTGTATGCTTTTTGAAATTCCATTATATAACTCCATTATATAATAAATAAAGGCTTAACATCTTACATATCTTCTTTCATTTTCGAGATATCTACATGTAAAACTTTATTTAACAATAAATTGACAAAAGTTGTACTTTTTTCGTAAATGAAAAAAAAAATTACACCTTTAAAATTTTCAAACATTTTTCTTATGAAAATACTTTTCGAATTGTTTCAAAATATGTTGTAATTGCTGAGATATCATCCGTTAAAGTTGATGGACAGACAGACATTGTTAATTTGAATCAAAAAGTGATATTGAGTAGACTAGAGTAAGGTCAGTTAGATATAGATCCTATATTTGTGAACGTTTTAAAAAGTATTTACAAAGCCTAATACTTTCCGCTCTATAGCAGTTCAGGTTTTAAAAACCATATATTTACCAAATGCCATGAGTTTTCAAGATTTAGGTGAAAATATCTTGAAGAATAAAGAAGACATGTCAGATGTTTGACTTTTAGAGGGTATACAACATTTTACAAATATAGTTATCTTGATGCTGTTATAACTTCTCAAATAAGACCAAACATTGCGTTTTTTTAATTTTAGGACACTATATGTCAAATACCAGATGTGATAGAGAAAATCTGAGGTCAGATGTAGATTCAGCTCTAATCAATCCTTCCCTTTGAGTAAAGTTTCACAAGATTGATTTGATGTCATTCAAAGACAAATGGGAAATAAATACTTCGACTCTAAACACTAACATTATGTTGCAATATAGCAGCAACGACAGATGGTATGAGATTTATATGTTGAATAACAAAATGATAGTGTTGTACTTTAAGGCCTTTTGTAGGTCTGTGATATTCTCATAACAGGTAAATCGTTTTGAAACGTCTTTGCAAGACACCAAAGCAGTTCAAAAAAGAGTCATAGACAATGATTTCCATTTACGTGTAACCACCTGGTTTGCTTTATTTGTTCTTTCGTCACGGATGTACTCTTCGTAAACGAGGGTGAAGACAATCGTCACTTTAATGTCCCCTTTGTAAGCAAGGGAGTGGACACTTGAAAAACAAACTTAAGCTTTTTGCTGTCTCTTCGTTATCTAAGGTATGACGATTGACTTTCTCGTAGGACAATTACATTTTAAAATATCTAGTCATCTAGATAGTCGGGGTAACTATAAATTGTAGGTAAAATATGTAGTTCAGATCTATCTGACCAAAACTTCCGGAATATGTTTCTAAAACATACATACATAAGTTCTGTATGTATATAAGTCTGTTTAAGTTATAAAAAGAAATCAGATATACTTACTTCGATTACAGATAAACATTTGATTCTAATATGTATTGCTTCTAGTGAGTGATTTAATTACACTGATCAACAAAAATAATATTAGGCATAACTCAGAGGCCATTGTAAACTTGTAAACTTTTCTAGAGGACTGGACAGCACTGAATACGAATATGGTCTAAGAATTACTGCATTTAAACTTTTACAAAAGTTTACTTTAAGGTGTACATTTAATATCTTTTAAAATCGACGTTGACCTGTGTTATTTTCTAACGTGCAGCGTGCAAATTTAAAGTTAAAAGTGATTTCAGTCTAGCGTTCTTAGGGACAATAAGATTTTGTAATATTTTAAGGTTAGTGTAACACGGTTATTTTACAATGTTACCACTAAAGCTGTGAAGTATAGAATAGTACATTGTTGTAAAATAACACTACTTATAAAGAAAGCAAAAATACATTAACAATTACAAACATTTTATAAACTTAGCGTGAATCTGCAGATCTTGTTTCACAAACCAGCAGGCGTTCATCTGTGGAGCTAAGCCGCCAATAACATTGTTAATGGCATGTCCCATGGGATTGCAACAGACTTTACTATTTACCGTTTAAACTACTTCAATCAAATGATAATTGTATACCTTTTATAGTAGTTAAAGTTTGAATCAATACTTAGCAAGTTAGACGTTTATCACTGATCAGTGTCAGGTATTGTAGATTAAGAAAGAATCATGTACGTTTGATAACATTTACTTCTACAATTATTACTGTTTTTGGGTTTAAGTTCATTGAATAAATTTCGTTTTAACATCTAAAAAAATATTTCTCTTTTGAGTATACGCGATATTACTCATACGTCATGAATGCCCACAAAATGATTTTAATTAAATTTACTCTATTTGAATAATAACATCTTCCAGCAACAAGAGAAAAAAATCGTTAGACAAGAGCAGGATGATATACGTCTGATGCTATAAATTTAAAGGAAAAAATCTGCGTTTTCAGTTTATCATTTCGTGATCCTGTGTCCTTTCAAAAGGACTTTATAGTTTTAAATATTACATTTTTCAAAAAATATTTTAAAATATGTTTACTAATCAAACAATGTTAAACTTGTGTGTCAATCCAACAAGAAGAGTTGGGAAATATTTTGTATTATTATACCCTTCACCTTCGTGAGAAGGGTATATATAAGTTTGTCATTCCGTTTGTAATTTCTATAATATAATTTTCCGACCCTATAAAGTATATATATTCTAATATCCACCATTATAATATTTCTCTTTTGAGTATACGCGATATTACTCATACGTCATGATGCCCACAAAATGATTTTAATTAAATTAACTCTATTTATTTGAATAATAACACCGTGCGGCAAAAAGAAAAAAACAAACGTTAGACAAGAGCTGGATGATATACGTCTGATGCTTTAAATTTAGGGGAAAAAATCTGCGTTTTCAGTTTTTTTCATGTCTTGAACCTGTGTCCTTTCAAAAGGATTTCAAAGTTTTAAACAGTACATTTTTCAAAAAATATTTTAAAATACGTTTACTAATCAAACAGTGTTAAATTTGGTGTCAAGCCAACAGGAAGAGTTGGGAAATATTTTGTGTTATTTTATTTTATACTGTTAGGATGAAAATCTGTCAAAAATGTCTTTTAAAATCCTTAAAAATCTATTAAAATTTTCAATACTTATTATTTTTTCAAAAAAATACTTGAAAGATTTTTTAATACATCTTTTGATTCTGACAGAATAAACAAAAATAATACAAAATATTTTACAACTTTTTTTGTTAGCATGACATTAAATTTGGCATTGTTTGATGAGTAGAATTTTCCTTAAATTAATAGCATCAGACGTATCATCCAGTTTGTGTCTAATTTTGAGTGTCGGACTGTGTAATCTTTCTTTAAAAATATATATTTAACACTTGTTATTGTAAATACTTACTTATTAACTTACTTTTTAATAACTACTACATATCGTTCTGATTACAAAGAAGCACTTTAATAATGTGTTTTTTAAATACATTATAATCTACTAGTCAGCTTCTTCGTAAAGATTAAAAAGATGAATATGTTTTTTGCACACAATTTACATTGACTGATTATTCTAATTACTTATAAGCGATTGTGTACTTACACCCAATGACATCACTTATGTTTAAATAATGCCTTAAAAAGGTTTAGCCCTGTTTGTTTGCTGATTACATACTTACATTTAAATACCAGCTATAAGTATTCAATGAAAGGATTATTATTTCTTTATGTACATAGTTAATTTTACTGTAAGGTTTTCAATTTTAATGTAAACTTTTTTATTATACAGAATTACACTTAATCGTTTACAAGTTTTTCTTTTTCTAAGTGGATTTGCTAAATGTTTACTTTATTGTTGAATATCATAAGTTTCACATTCTTAAGCTATTTCAGCATTCATTCTATTTTAAACGAATTAGTTGATATTCACACGGAATCTTTATACAACCTTTATAGTTCAATTATATTCTTGGAAGTCATCCTTCTGTGGCAGCCAATATCCAGGGAAGCCTTATACAAACCATTATTAGTTGAATTACAAACTTATGTTCCTGGAAATCATCCTTGAGTGACAACAACACATTACAAACACATGATCTTTGAAGGTGTCCTTTTGTGAAAACTGGAATTGTAAAAAATAGTTTTATTTGATATGCTTACATAAGTTTTGTTAATTTCGCTTACATTTAGTTGTAATCTCATAGTGTTAGGAAATCAGCATGTTGTACAAGTTGTTTGGTATTTTCGACTTGATCATCTCTTTAAGATATAATCAATATACGATCGAATACTGCTTTATTGTTGATCATTACTGTAAAAAAGTTGTAGAAAAAAAAACGCTGGTCAGACTTTTTAATTATCTATTATTTGAATATATTAAGATGAATTATTTTTAAAAATAGTTGTTGCCGATATACTCGCCAAAAAATTAAATTAAGTTTTTCTAAGATGCCATTGCTCAAAATATTTGTATTTACCTCAATTTTTGGTGAGCTGAATCAAACGATGAAATGGTCCTTTTTTAAGGTTTTATCACATTTTTCTCATTTTTGGCAAATTAATCATATGCAAGTTTAGTATCATATGAAAAATCTTTAAGAGACGATTTCAATGGCATGACACAATTTTGAAAACTAATTCAAATTTATAAAAAATATTGAAATTTCTTAGACTTAAAAAAATTTTTCAAGGAATTATTTAACATAATTAATTGAAATATTTATAAATATTAAAAATCTCATATTTTCTCAGTTTTTTTCATTTCATTTTTTAATATTTTTCAGTTTATCGAAATTTGATATTATTGCATTTTATTAAAATATTTAAAAAAAGGACCAAATACTGAAGAAAACCTAAATGTTTTGAGAAAAGTTAACTCAGAATCAAAAAAACTCAAATTTAAGTTGGGATTACCCTAATGTACTTATTTATTAAAAGTCGATAAATTTTCCAATAAGAAATCTGCGTTTCTGATTTTAAAAAATATGAAAAACTAGAAAAGGTTTTATACTCATTTTGCTTTTAGTGTAAAATTTACTTTAAAAGGGCTTAATACGTTTAAAATAGAATTTTAATATGTTGCGATGCTTCCATGTTATTTATTATATATGTTTGCATGTAATGAGTTCTATATCAAAGTGCAACACGCATATCCAAACAATTTGTGTCCAAAAGTAATTTCTGAAAATTTAAGAATGTTTTTTTTCAATTTTAAGGTCATCTATGATAGGATTGAGAACTCTTTGTCATGAAATCTGTATAAATACTTCTATCTAGTTTTAAACTAGCAAATCTAAAAGTATTTTACAATCTGTAAGCTAATTGTGCACTTTTCTTCAGCTATTGAAACGTATTCTCTAAAGCCCCTTGATAATGCAAAGACATCATTTCATCCCTCAACGTAAAATAACCTCACGATCTCAATGATATAAAAATATTTGTCCATTTTAAGTTAGCCCAGCATAAAATTTTGTAACCACTTATCTAATAACATACTTTTCAATGAAAGTACCTTAAAAACATTGTATTAATAATGTGTCATATAAATAGTTTTAGCCTCTTGGTAGAGGCATAGAAGTTGTATGCGTTTTTTTCACATAATTTACATTCAGTGATTTTTATAATTACTTGTAAGCGATTGTGGTAAGTACTTATCTCCAATGACATTACCATGTTAAAATAACGACTTAAAATGGGTGCTATGCAAGTAAACTTTAGAATTTTAAGCCATTAGCTGTTAATGAAAATTTTTGCTGTGAAATAAAATATACCACAAATATGACTCAGGCTTAAATAAATTTTTTAGTATAACCCATATATTGACATTCTTGTTGGAGGAGGAAAAGAACATACTAATTAACACTTAGTACTTGTTTATATGTTGCATGAAGCTATTTATGCAAAAATTCCCAGTCTTACCTCCTTAACAAAAGAGCTGAGAACAACAACTCCAGCAGATTGGAACAAGTTTTCTTCGGGTACTTGAATGTTAAATGTTGTCATTATATGTTTTGTTTCACTAGCAGATTCGCATGCAGATAACTGGATGCATGCATGTTGAGTGAAGTGTCTAATGCATGTAAGTAGATGACGAAACATTAAAATTTAAGAAAATGTGAGTAGCAGGATTTATAATTAGGTTTCTGCTTGAAAATTTATACTTTACTTTGCTTGGGAAATTTGATGCTCATCTTTGAACAGAATTAAGCCTTAAACAGATTAGAAAAAGATTTGATAAGGCGTTGCGATAAACCGTTAAGTTGAGACTATTTTGAGTTGATTCAAAGATTTTCACCTTATCGCATGTTATTCATTAATTCCGGTAAAATTTATATGTTTTCTTCTCCAAGGCTCTAATTACGATGCTCTAAAAGTGTTAGTATTTCTTTAATTTCTAAAAATTTCTCTAATTTGTCATCTCATCGGATGCGAATTTGGATTTACTATTTTCTACATCCTTTGATCTTTGGAATGTTTAACCATTTTGAAATAATGATAAGCATTAATAATCGTTTATTTAGTCAAGCTAAACAACACATAAACTTTACTATGATCACTTTAAAACCAGGTCTTTGAACTGATCTTTCGAACTTTTAACCATTTCGATTCATCTGTGATGCAGGATCTTCTCCTATCACGATCAACGAGAGTAATTGTTTGTTTAGTCAAGCTAAAACACTTAAAACTCACTGTGATCACTGGTTCTTTATTCTAAAACCGAATTTTAGATTCTTTATATGAAACCATTGATTCCAGAATTGTTATCATCTCAGGAAGTGGTTTTAGTATTTTGGCTTAACGACTTTATCTTGTTGTACATATTATCAACCTTTTTCTGAAATCGATTAAGTCTAATTTAGTATTAATAAGTTATCACTTATATATTCAATTATTTCTGATTGTGAAAGCCATGTTTGATTTTCAATTTATTCTGGATTCAGACGCATCTCAGGTTCCGGTTATTATCAGTCAAAAATGGTGATGACCAAAAAAACTTAATATGGGAAACAAATGCTGATAAAGTTACGTACTAAGCCTTATGAGAACAGAAACTGTTTGGCAACGCAGACGTTCTTAATATAAATGTAAAACTTTGTTAGTTCGCATACCTGGAAGTGGCTGTTGTTGACTTCAGACATCCAAAACTAAGATTTATGAAAAATTTCTTAAAGACATTTGAATTTTAGAACTCTTTCTAATAATAATCAATTAAAATTTTAATGACATCTTTAAATACAAACGAATTACAACTCTACATAAACATTTTTTAAATGTCATAAAGTTTTGTCAACTTTTAATTGTGAGAGAAACAATTGTACTCATCTTGATTGAAAAGTTTATAATGAGGAGCTTTTTCTAATTTCTAATAGCTATTGTGATGACTTAATTAGAAGAAATATACTATTTGGTAAACCAAATTATCACAATTCTATTAAAATAAAGTAAATGAATTATACCCTCCACATTGCGGTATAGTAGGGTACAAAAACAGATTAATTGTTCCTGTTGATACGAAAATAACAGAAATTCACATATAATTTTATGGTTTCAAGCTGGAAGTAAACTGCTAGTTAAGTTGTTAAACAAAAAATTCTTGAGTAAGATTAGCAGGTCGTCCTCACGATGACGAAGCATTATTACATTTTGATCTAAGTACTATGGGTTCCTGAACAAATCAATTTGTGGCATGAATATAAGACTCCATATTTTGGATATCAACATCTGATTGATATGCTAAATCATGCAAGGAGTAGCTACTCAAAAGATTCAGTCTATGATCTGATAGGGCGGGTCATTGACAGAAGAAATGGGAGCTACTTTTCTTAGCTTACAACGACGACCTAATTTTCATGATATATTAAGAACAGATTTAAGAGTTCCCAATAAGAAAAGAACATTTTGTTACGTTTTGAAAGTTTCATATAAACTGGCCCTCAGCGGGAGTTTTCTTCTAGTTCTGCTGATATGGTTCAATTGGTTTATTAGGTTATTAGAGTTACTGACTCAAATGCATTACAAAATATTATGGGTCCACCAAGGATTAACCAAAAACACTTTTCATTCGAAAACTATTTTAATTATAACTTCTTTCTCAACACTTGTCTTAATTGTCATTCCATTGTTGACTGCAATTTTATTTCCTTTTACACAGTTGGGTGAGAACAATTTCATCTACATGGAACATGCACTCACTGTTAAGGAAGTATTGTTTTAACTAATCATAGGGTTTGTTCAAAAAAAGATAAACGAATGAACGATTTATTATGCACAGAAACTTGTTTATGCATTTGGCTTTTTACACGTTTCCAACTACATATTTACTATTGTGTCGTTTTCTTAAGTAGAAAATATGTAATTATCTTCTTAGATGTTCATAAGAACATATGAAATTTTAAAATTTTTCCATTTGAAAAATATAAAAAAATATTATTCTGATGTTTTTTCTTCCATTTCACCTCAAACAGAATATAAACCAGAAGACATCCTAACTAAATCAATAAACCTGAAAACTGAAAGTAAAAATACAGTTTGTCTTAAACAAGTTTTAAACGAGTTATTGATGTTCTTTTTTAACCTAAAATAAAAACTTTTCCTTTCATTGTTTTCCAGATAGTGTACTATCTACAACAAATGGAATTCTAACATGCAATCTTGTGATAAGTTGAAAACTAGAAACAAATTTATTTTTCAATATACACATTTTTATAATTTCTTCAACATTTATAAGTTGGAGACTCCAGTCCTAATAAATAGAAGAAATCTTCTCGTTACAAGTTGTCTCAAACTTTAAGTTTAAGACAAATTCTTAGAACCCTATCAACGGCAGCTATGGACCAAAGTGAAAGAAAAGTGATTTTGTTGGCATTGGACAGGAAGTGATTTTAAATATTATAAAAACTTCGAACTCCTGTATATGGTTATCGCTAAATCGGATAATAAACTGATTCTGATTGCTATACATTCAGTGGGTATGAATGTGTAAATGAGTTTTACATTCAGCTTAGTAGTGGTACAATCTTTAGAAAAATATACTCTTTCCCTAGATTTTGACTTGTGTTAAATTTAGTCTTCTGTGGTATTAGCAGCTTTTAACTGCAGTAATTTAAAAAATACTTAGTAATAATTTAGGGTAAAATATCATTTTCTAGAACTGAATGAAAATACAATGACTTGTGTTTTCATCTTAACAGAATTGTCCAATTTACTATGATGACGTCGTTGTGTTAATAATCAAGTTTAAGTTCAGGTTTAAATCAATCAATAAATCTCCAACGAATGTTTGTTTTTATGGTTCTTTCAACAGATACACTTTTTACAAGAATAATTCAGAACAATATATCGAGAATCTAAAGATTTGTAGATGCTTAATGGGACCATCTTTTAGACGCTTATGGCAACTACAGATGCCAAAGAAATTTAAAAAATGAGATGAAACTTTGATTTTTTAAATGATTTTGCTAAATTTGAATTTTGACTCAAAATCCCCAGTAACACCGTTTTAAATAGCTCGAATAAATTTTTAATGTTATAACCCTGTTGTGAAATCTGAAAACCCCGCTGCTAGTCTATTTTTATACAAATTGTGAACCATTATTTTCCATTTTTTTCAATAGCAATCAAACTTGGTCACAAAAAAACATTATAGGATCAAGTTATCTTCTCTTAACCCAATTGTGTCTTTAACAAACAAACTATATACGTACGTTATAGGTTCTAAGGGCTATATTTTTCAATTCAAATAAGTAGATTCAGAACATTAAATGTTTACTTATCCTGCGAAAATTGGCGACCAGAAATATTCAGTTGGTCCCATTATTCAACATCAATTTTAGCAGACTAGTTCAAACATGAGGAGAGTGTTTGAACGCACATCCAACTACACCAAACAAAAGTAATCTTATGAAAAAAACTTTGTATAAAATCATAAAGAATTCTTCTAGTGCAAAAGAACTAAATAATTTATTATTCGTACATTTGGACAAGTTGATTACTACATGGAGAATTGTCGTTATAAATAATTCTTATATAAACTTTGACTACAACAAATGCGTGTTGCATTTCAAAACTTATTAAAGCTTACACTTCAACATCATAAAAACCCTCCAACGATTTTAAAGACATTTTGAAAAGTCTGTCTGTATAATTTAAAGGAGTAAAGCAAACATACAGACACATAGCACTTATAAACAACAACCGATCTTGACCTCTGTATTTTAAAATACACACCCACTATTTGATCATATCAGAGTGCATTCATTCAGCTGGTCAACTCAGTTCTTGTTTAGTTTTCATACACCGTGATTATCTGTTGGCAAAAGAGATTTGTGATGTTTTCACTCTTTAAAATTTTTGTAAAATTATGTTTTGCGATTAGCGAGTGATAATGGAGGTGTGTTCTTGAATTTTCAGCTTAAATTACATTTTTTTTTTTGAAATAGGAATACATAACATTACTGTTTTAGTGGTAAAAGGAAATGTCTGCTTAAATACTATTTGAAATAATTTATGGAATTTAATGAAATTTAACTAAATATAAAGAGTCTTATTCATGAACTTTAATCAAAGGTTTATAAATCAAATTTTCATATAAAATTTGTTCTATAAACCCTTGATATATGTTTATGAATAAGGCATATAAAATATAACACAAGACAACAAAATATAACCAAAACTATGCATACGATTTTCTAAGCAAGTCACTTTTCAAAAGCAAACAGTTTTTACTTTTAATTTAAAAACATCTGCATTTTAAAATTTCTTATTGTAAATTTTGCATACAAATAAATGGATTCAAGATTATTCACAATATTGAATGTCAACGATTGTTTACATTACAGATGAGTAGAAGTAACAACTTGATTGATGCTTAACAATCTCCGCTGGAAATGTCAACGCATTGCCTTGGCTTCAAGTCAAGGTTTACGCGTTCTTTCAAGGATAACCTCATTTTATTACAATTTCAATGGTTGATGCAAATTTTATATGCGATGTCAGTTATTGTGTATAGGAATGAATTTTTAACAGATGCATTTTATAAATTTCTGAAATATTCCACTTGAATGTGATGAATTCATTGCTGAAATAGAAGGATAAGCTGTTAAGCCACAGGTTCGAATACTATGACCAATACTATTGGTAACCACTTTTAACAACTGATGAAGGATTTAGACGAGTCTATTATCCAGATTATGTTGTGAAATTTCCGAAAGGCATTAATATAAAAAATTTATGAGAGATGACCGAGTAGGCTCGAAGTACCGCTTTCCGCTGACTTGAACTAAGAGAGATAAATGTAAATCCAAAGATGTCACAAGCTATTGCGCGCATAGACTTTGAAGTTATTAATTCATTCAATTATTTCAATTAGATTATTAAGAGAATTATCTCGTCAATATTTGTAATTAAGCTCTCGTAGCATCGAACGCTTTTACT
>NC_060950.1:56289335-56292546 GCF_022045245.1 Lucilia cuprina | reverse complement strand
TATAAAGATTCGTCTTAAACAATTAAATATACAATTTATTTGTTTTTTTCTTTTTTTGTATTATTTTCATGTCTGTTTTGATATGTAAGTTATTCACGCTTTTATCATCATTATCATCAACAAACTCATCGTCCTCAAAGTCTTAGTAGTAGTAAGAATTTCAAAACAAGTAGATACGTGGCTCTTAATTTTGTTGATGCTGTTGCTGTATGTTTGCTGCACATCTAAATAAATGTTTTATTCGTGCATTTAGTTACCAAATCAAAACTAAAAACTGCCAGTACGTATGTATGTAGTTATTTGAAGTACTTCGTATGTACATACTTATGTAATTCCATATATACTTAAGTATATTTTTATACATTAAGAAGTCCCTTAAAATATGGGTGGTTCAGCATCACCTACCTCAAATGAGGGTTCAGTCGAAATCTTGAGATTAAGAAGAAAGCTTAGCCAATTATAGATAAGAAGGACACTTTAATTAAATCAAACCTTAAGGTAAGAACTTCCGAAACGATGCTTGAATCCTGAGAGAAAATTGAACAAGTTATTGAGATGGTGATCATTTCAGCTAAACTAAACCCGAAAGTAAGGTCGTCTAAAAAGTGACACCTTCAAAGGCAGATGAAATAGCTAGTCGCTGAAAGGTTAAAAAGAGTCATATTACCATAGTTGCTAAGAAAGATATCGGAATGATTTATTATCTTCTCTATATATTTCTTTGTTAATTCCAGAATACCAGTGTAGTAAGGTAATGCATGTCAGCAATAATAGATTATATCGACACTAGCATGACATAAAGAATGTGAGCAATGACTTTAACAAGATTATGATGACAATTTTGTTATCATTACATCAATGATTTTGCACTTAAGAGCTAAAAATTTTGACCTGTGAAAGACTTAAATCTGCCTTTTTAGTAGAAAGTCCAAACTCCTTACTACTTAGAACACTATTGCTTAGGCAATAAATAAAAGTACTTAAGATATATGAAAGTATGGTGCTCTCGATAGGGGGCCTTTGTACCATTATGACACACTGACATGCGATTGGACTAATTATATATAACGCTTCAATAATCTGAATTTCCTTGGAATTATAGTGTAATACCATTCTAGATTTCGAATGTAGTGCACATGGTGATCGAGTATGATTGGTGTCATTAGTCCTACTTCAACCGATGCTTAGGAAACATTGCTGTATATCTTTTCCATCATCGATATCATACACAACAGATATGAACAAACTCGTGCCCTATCGCATGTTGAAAACGGAAATGATCGGTAACTGTGAGTTATTGAACATCAACAACGTGATACATTGCCAATTAACTAAGCATATCAGTAACTTTCAGAATTGAATTGCTATAAAGGTAGTTGAAAGAGCTAATCTGACGAGAGTAAAAGCGTTCGATGCTACGAGAGCTTAATTACAAATATTGACGAGATAATTCTCTTAATAATCTAATTGAAATAATTGAATGAATTAATAACTTCAAAGTCTATGAGCGCAATAGCTTGTGACATCTTTGGATTTACATTTATCTCTCTTAGTTCAAGTCAGCGGAAAGCGGTACTTCGAGCCACTTGGTCATCTCTCATAAATTTTTTATATTAATGCCTTTCGGAAGTTTCACAACATAATCTGGATAATAGACTCGTCTAAATCCTTCATCAGTTGTTAAAAGTGGTTACCAATAGTATTGGTCATAGAATTCGAACCTGTGGCTTAACAGCTTATCCATCTATTTCATAAGGTAGCAATGAATTCGTCACATTCAAGTGGAATATTTCAGAAATTTATAAAATGCATCTGTTAAAAATGCATTCCTATACACAGTAACTGACATCGCATATAAAATTTGCATCAACCATTGAAATTGTAATAAAATGAGGTTGTCCTTGAAAGAACGCGTAAACCTTGACTTGAAGCCAAAGCAATGCGTTGACATTTCCAGCGGAGATTGTTAAGCATCAATCAAGTTGTTACTTCTACTCATCTGTAATGTAAACAATCGTTGACATTCAATATTGTGAATAATCTTGAATCCATTTATTTGTATGCAAAATTTACAATAAGAAATTTTAAAATGCAGATGTTTTTAAATTGATTATATCTTAGTGTTTTTGTTTCAATCTTTTACTGATTTGATTCTTTGTCTCTAGTTAATACCAACCCCATAAAATTCTTTAAATTATTTTAAATAAAGTTTATGTCGCCTTTACAATTACCACTAAAGCACTACTATAATGTATTCCTATCCAAAAAAAAATTATGTAATTTAAGCTGAAACTCAAAAAACACACCTCCACTATCACTGACTAATCGCAAAGAATAATTTTACTTATTTAAAGAAACCGTCACAAATCTCTTTTGCCAACAGATAATCACAGTGTATGAAAACCAAACAAAAAACTGACTTGGCCAGCTGAATGAATGCACTCTGATATGATCAAATAGTGGGTGTGTATTTTAAAATACAGAGGTCAAGATCAGTTGATGTATATAAGTGTTATGTGTCTGTATGTTTCCTTTACTCCTTTATATTATACAGACAGACAGACTTTTGAAAATGCCTTTGAAATCGTTGGAGAGTTTTTATGACGTTGAAGTGTAAGCTTTAATAAGTTTTAAAATGCAACATGCAACTAGGTTGAGGCGACAAATTAAATGCAAACATTTTGTTGTAGTCAAAGTTTAAATAAGAATTATTTACAACAACAATGTAGTAATCAACTTGTCCAAATGCACGAATAATAAATTATTTAGTTCTTTCGCAGTAAAAGAATTCTTTATGATTTTATACCAAGTTTTTATACCCTACACCACTATAGTGCGGAGGGTATTATGCGTTTGTGCTGAAGTTTATAACACCCAAAAATATTTGTCCTAGACCCACCTTAAAGTATACCAATCGCCTCAGAATCACTTTTTGAGTCGATTTAGCTATGTCCGTCTGTCTGTGTGTCCATGTGCGCACGCTTTGAGGAAATGTGGCACATACTCATTTTTTGGTTCAGGGACGAACGCTATTGAAAATGGTTGAAATCGGTCCATTATTTCTCCTAGCCTCCATACAACCGGACCCCACAAATCGGGCCTTTAGGCTCATAATTACGTTAAATGTATTATAATGTCAACAAAAATTAGTTTTATAGAACAATAAATGACAATACTAATTTTTATAGTGATCGGGCCTCATTTGACCCTA
>NC_060950.1:56287918-56289235 GCF_022045245.1 Lucilia cuprina | reverse complement strand
AACAGGTGGTAAAATATTAATAGAAATAAAAGTTAAAAATTTTAAGTATCTACTCTCTAGTATACTATGGGACATCAATGTGACGATTGACGCGAAAGATATAAATTTAAGTCAAACAGATGGTGGCATATTTGTAGAAAGTAACAATCAGTTCTCCAAAAAATGGGTAAAATAACTACTTTCGGAAGATCAATAAAACGAAAACAACTTTTAAGAGTATAATCTCTATATTACTTGGAGACAGTAAAGAGACGATTGCCTCCGCTCTCGCTTACAAATGGGACACTAAAGTGACGACTGTCTTCATTCTCGATTACAAAGAGTATAATTGTGACGAAAAATTAAAAACATACGAATTACAATCATCCAGGTGGTTAACTGTTAGTGGAAATTACTGTCTTTTTCGTATGCATTGACTCTTTTTCGAACTGATGGGTACTTTCAAATGAAGCTAGATTGTAATGAGCAAAATAAAGACAAAGTTAAAGCCATGAATGCGAAACGGAATCAATTTTTGGAAATCACGAACAAATTTAAACATTTTCGTATGAAATCTTACCATATTGAGGATTTTGAGATCTAGGAACCATTTTACAAGATCTTGGGATAGTTTATTCCTAAAACTGCTGTTAACTACGTTAGGAGTAAGTCTTAAGGAGTATATATTGATCATATACTTGCATAAGTCCCAACTATACTTTCTTACATATACATATATTGTATCTGTTACATTTACATTAACTGTGATAACAGTTGTAACACAATTTATGATATAATTTACGTCAACTTATCATTATTTTCTTTATTTTTAAAAAAATTTACAATTATTTTAATAAAAACTGCAAATATGTTCACATTATCTAAAAGCATTTCAATAAATTAAAAGGAAGATTTTTTTTATGTAATTAAATCATTGATGTTCTCCTGCTAATGATGATTTTAAACCAGTTGACACAACAAAACAATCAATAATCATTAAGTTTGATCTAGTGGAGTAAAACAAACAAGTTTTCGTTTCTTCTCCAACTGAATGGGTTCTTAGTGTGTCAGATGGACAGTGGTAAATGTAGTTCATCTGGTATAATGTGATTATGAAAAGAGAATTAAAAGTTGCTGTTGCAAATGATATGAAATTTTCATTTACATATTAATAGTTTTATTAAAAACTTTATAACGGTCTTCTATATTCATCATTAGATGGTTAAAATTAATTATTTTTAATGACATAATTTAAAATAATTAAAATCAAATCTCAAATATAATCAGAAACTTTGAATATTGCTGTCAGCTTGAAATTTATCCATGAAATGAAATCAG
>NC_060950.1:56273324-56287818 GCF_022045245.1 Lucilia cuprina | reverse complement strand
TGGAAGGTTTAGATGAACACATAGACAGACATAGCTAAATCGACTCAGAATCATAAATATTTATCGATGAGTTCATACGACACCCACCTAAAAAAATGCATTTGAAATGAAATCACTTGCTTATATAAGTACTTATAAATAGGTATTTAAGAAGTTATTGTATTTATTTGGTGGGTACAGCTTTATTTGCAAAACGTTAATTCTTATTTACTTTAGTATCATGTGAAATCAAGTCATTGATGTCATGCCTCGTAGCTGATAATAGCAATAATTATGGATTTTTTGATAGTGATGATATTAAATTAGTTCTTTAATGAACATTAAGCTTGAAATAACTGGTTTCTTGTCCAGCACGATATGTTCTTAGTGTGTCAGATGACTATTGCTTATTTCAAGTGGTGTTCTTCTTTATTTGCTAATAATTTGTTGTCGGTGAAAACTTGCTTGTTAGATGTATATTACATTTTACACTTTAAAATAATTATAGTTATTTATATTCCTAAAATCAAACTAAAAAATTTATATTGTTTTTTATCTTTTGCCAATAACGGCGGGTTTCTTACTACCCAGTTAAACTAGGCTAAACTTGCTGTTAGATTAAACTCTGAACAAATTTAAGCGGACTTTAACCGATGTTGGTATTTTTCAGTTTTAGATTTAAGCTCAATTAACATTGTTAGTATTGCCAACTTTTCACTCAAAAACATAAACAATGAACAGCTGTTTTTTGCAAACAATACTTTTGTAAAATGAAAAATTTTGGAAAAATGTTAAATAAACTTTTAAAACAACAATAAATAAAACAAAACAAATCAGAAAATTGCAATTTACTTAAAATATTAGGTTTTTGTTCTTCCGAAATCATTGTTTTATTCTTTTTGTTCATTATGTTTTCTTACTTATAACTTGAGTTTAATTGCCCAATTACACTCAGTTAAACTAAGATAATAAGTAACTTTACTGATAACTGAAAAACACGAAATATATATTAAACTAGGTTTAAACAAAGAATGTAGATTATCTTTATCTGTAAAACTCGCCCTAAGACAGTCAAATAGTGGTTAATTATTTAATCTATTATAATTATGAGAGACAAAAACAAACTCAAAATCAATTCTTTTCTTAAATTTGTGTCCATTTAGACAACAAAGTTTAGAGTTTTTACGAATAAGAATAGAGTATTTTTTGAAATTTCTTTAAGCATTAATATGATCTGTTATATTTTGTTAATTTAAAAAATTACATCAAATCAATCTTATACTTAACTGATGGAACTAATTGAAACTGCAACAATTTTAGTTGCAAACTAATTGAGGAAATATAGTGATATGTATGCAGCATTAACAATTTGTTGCACTTTATTTTTTTGTGTTCAACAAATACATAAATTGATGTAACTAATGGAATGAATGAATACAAATCTTACATTTTCGACTTTAAGATGTCAAAAGAAGAAAAGTGGACAAAAGCATACTCGAAACAAGAGCATGAATTTGAAATTTACTTTATGATCGCACATTAAAAGAATATAGACTTTCAGTTTGGTTCAATAATTTCTAATGATGTTTATACCACCAATGTAGAGAGAATATTATACATTTGTACTGATGTTTGTAACACACAATCGGATAAGAGTCACTTTCTGTATCTATTTAGCAATGTCCATTCATGTAAACACTTGTAATCAAAATACAGGTCACAATTTTAAGTCAATTCGATAAACTGCATAAGTTTTTACCCAATGATGAACCTCATTGATTTTGATGGGAATTGTCTATTATTTCATTCAAGAATTTAATAAGGACTCAAAAATATACATATCTATACATGTATTATTATGGGTCCACTACCAATATTTCAATGTGTTAAAAACGGAATGATAAAATCAATATACTTCTCATACATCTGACAATATGTGTTGCTAGTAGTTCAAATACCCCTTTGTAAGTAATTTAAACAAGTTGTCCCCTTTAATGTTGAGTAAAAAGATTGTTTATGCAACAGTCATATTAATCTACCGGATATTACTCCGCCTTATGTCTGCACTGTAGCGAAAGCCGCTTAAAATACCTCCTGTATGTCTTGCAAATATTTTATAAAGAAGATCGTCACAAGTGAAATAAAAACTCAAATATTTTAATTGTTTTCAACTAGAGAAATGTTTGAAATGGTCAACAAACACAAAGATGTCTTAAAACGATTTAGCGGCATTGTATTGCAATGTGAATATCACAGTTGTAAACTACGGTTAGCAAGTACATTACGATCATTTCGATGGACGACAAATTAAACCAAAACATATGAATCTCATGCCTTCTTCTTTGTCATGGAATGACATCAAATTAATCTTGAGCAACTTGAATGGAAATGAATGAAGTTGAGTTATCAAAGCACAATCTTAGATTTGGAACATGTTGTGTAAGTTGATGTTTTGCTAATCTCATTAAAATTGGTTAGAAATTTATATCATGAAATCTTTTTTTTTTCTTTTTTGCCGGCACAAAGGTTCATTCAACTAAAATAAACATTAATTCCGTAATCAAAAAACCAGAAATATTGCATTCGAAATTCTTGAATTTTTTTTAAGACGTTTAAACTTTCCTTAA
This sequence comes from Lucilia cuprina, assembly GCF_022045245.1. Lineage (NCBI taxonomy): Eukaryota > Metazoa > Arthropoda > Insecta > Diptera > Calliphoridae > Lucilia > Lucilia cuprina. The sequence continues at coordinate 56,285,212 of NC_060950.1, read as the reverse complement.
TAAACTCTTACACATGCATCAATGTGTCTATGTCTGTTAAATTTTATATGGATGCATTTGAAAAAAAAAAAAAAAAAAGTAGAACACACTTCTTATCGTTATCAATGCGTGTTAAAAATCAAATAAAACATTTTTATACTAGAATAATCTTTTCAAAATATAAAGTGTTTTTTCCAATTATTAACAATAATAATCAAATAATTTAAATATACCCTCAAAACTGACCTCCCCATTAGTAGTAATAAGAGGTTAAAATTACTTTTACTCATTAAATGTTTTCTGTTTACTCTTAAATTCAAATAGCCGCTCTTTTTGTTTTTAGCTTGCCAGAGTTGGGAATATTTTATTTTTTAATTATGCGAATGGTATTTATTTTCAAATTTAAACAGTACGACCAATGAATTTAAAGTTTCCGCGGCAAATGCTTTAAAGTTTACTATATTTAAGACCTTTCTTTAAAACCGCCTTCGAAAAAAAATCACAACCGTTCGCCAAGTAAAACAATCGTCTTCTAAATTTGTCTCCAATGTTAATGGAACATCTTTCAAGTTGTATTATTGTTGGAGCTGCAACAGAACCCTCAACATGTTAAGAGTTGTAATCATACATTTGGCTGACAACCGTTCGCCAACGTCTTCTAACTTTGTCATCAATGTTAATGGAACATATTGCAGGTTGTAGTATTGATGGAGCTGCAAGAAAACACTCAACATGTTAAGAGTTGTAATCATACATGAGGCAGTGCAACAATTGTTGTTTGAAAAGGTCTTCAAGCTTAAGGTCATATATTGTAATAAGATAGAGAAAGAGAGAGAGAGAGTTTGTAAATGTAATTGAGAAGTGATTAATCAGTTTGTAGATTTGAAATTAACGATATTGTCCATTATATCCGTTGTACTGTTCTTTTTATGAATAAAAAGTATTTCTTTAAATAAAGTATTAAATTTAATAGAAGTTGTAAACTTTATACGTTAAAGTTCAGTTTAAGAAATGTTGATTTCGTTCTTATTTCAAATTAAGAGCTTAAATGGTTACGATCACTGATATTCTGGTTTCTAAGTAAAAGCATGTTATTACCATAAAATGTAATATTTATTTATATGAATATTTATGCAGATAAATTAAACTACAATTGATCTAAAAATATGTTTATTTTGCTATGACATTGTACCATCATGATGATCTAAGATTATCATCTGATCCATAAATTTCTATTTTTATTGTTTAATAAAAAATTTCAAATATATGAGATAGATGTTAAAGAAATAATTGAAAGATTTAAATTTCAGGTGCTGAACTGAAGATTTCTTTAAAATATTTTATTTTCAAAGAAGAAATAAATGTTATTTTTAATAGTGGAAGTTACAAATCATCGCCGAAGTGGAACTGAATGACAGACAATACTAGTTCGATGCCACTAACAACGAAGATACTTTATTTAACTGAATATTAATGATGCATTCCTCATGTTGCATTTAAAATTGTTGTGGCAATGTTGTTACTGTGTTGTATATTATTTTATTATGTTTTCTTTTATTTGTTTTGGGTACAAATATTCGCTTTTCATTTCAATTGCATCTCATGTCTCTAAAAATATGTCACAATACTATATTGTATGTGCAACATGTAATACATATTTATGTTTTATGTTAATGTGTTAATTATAAATTCATTTTACATACATTCATTAAACATTTTCACAAAATATTCTTTAATAGTTGTAAATTTACTTGCAAATCAATATATATAGCACAATGATCAGGTATTCATCTCTCTTCAAGAAATCGGGTTCCCATAACCTCGAATAGTTTACAATTAAGAAAAACAACTGATATTTTGAAAACAGAGACTGAAAATAACTCGGCCACATAAACAAAGTAATTAACCTGTGAACCAAATGACCTTTTAAAAATGTAAATAAATAACCTAAAAAACCCTTATGTGGACAAGTTTTTTTTTTGGTGTCTTTTTGAAAATTACAAAAAAGTTTTTCCATTAATAATAAATTTTTATTTAAAGGATAAATCATAGTTTGAGCCAATTTCGTTTTGTCATTTGGTTTAATACTGAAAACACATTTTTTCCATTTTATTTTCAAATCAAAAATGACCCGATTGCAACCATTTTTAATGAGTTCCTTACTCGACAAAAAAGGCGCCGGACATTGCTTAATTGGAAATAATACTATTATGATCAGTATTTTGCAAGGATATTTCAGTGCAATCCAAACATTAGTACAAAAACTTGAAGGCAAAGCGATTTTTTGTGACCCCTTTTATTCTTACAGTATACATCCGATCTTGGCCGATGGTATTTCATTTTTAAGGTTTTTATTCGCAGATGTGCACAAAATATACATGAATAAGATCGGTTCACAATTTTGGGAGCTACCCTGCTAACAATTTCTATCCAAATTTTAACCATAACGTTACAGCTTAAAGTTTAAAACAATCTAATTTGATACAATCTGAGTGAATGAAAAGTGACCCCATTCAGAAGAAACTGTTCCGCATGTTTAATACTTACTTGATGTGTCCATTTCGTTTCAGTTTCAAGTCACTTTTTTATAACATAAAATTTCGTAAATGTATTAAATTTCCAGTTTTGCCATAACAATAGAGAAGCTGCAAAGTGTTATGATTTTATAGTCTTTTGTGTTATAAAAGCGACTTTATAATAATTTTTTTATTTCTCCTTAATTATACTGTTTTGCACTCACTAATCTCTCACTGATATTCATTTTTTATTAAACTAAGTTTTATTACAAAATCTAAATTTCACAATATATTACACAACTGATCACAATGAAATAAATTTATTTACTTAAATGTGCAAACACTTTTCCTTCTGAATTTTGAGAGCAAGAAACTCTCTTCTTAGTGTATTAAAAAGTGTCAGTTTTTGAAATTTTTACTCTATCTACTTAATATCATTTAATTTTACTTTTGGTATATTAAAACGCACTAAAATTTAACAAAATTATGATCAAAATTTGAATGAATTGTATTTTGTTTTTGTAAATTTTTTAACTTAGCACTGAGAAACATAAAATTGAGCCCTTATAGTGACTATTCAGTTCATGTATCCAAAATTAAACTCAAATTTGCTGGCAGGGTATAAGCATTTAAAGTTGTTACTAATACATAGAACAAAAGTCACACGCACGCATGCTTGAACTCAAAAACAAACAAAGCAAGAAAAAAGAGAGGAGAGTATATCTGATGGTGTTTTGTTTTGAATCGTATAATTTTTAAATATCTTTATAAGTGTAAATAAATTTGTAATCTGAATTTTTAATTAAATTTCGATTAGGAAAGCGGAGCTCCCTTTATGTACTCTAATAGGTTTTTATTTCATGATATAAATTTCTAACCAATTTTAATGAGATTAGCAAAACATCAACTTACACAACATGTTCCAAATCTAAGATTGTGCTTTGATAACTCAACTTCATTCATGAAGGCATGAGATTCATATGTTTTGGTTTAATTTGTCGTCCATCGAAATGATCGTAATGTACTCACTAACCGTATTTTACAACTGTTATGTTCACATTGCAATCCAATGCCGCTAAATCGTTTTGAAACGTCTTTGTGCTTGTAGACCATTCCTAACATTTTGCTACTTGAAGACAATTAAAATATTTCAGTTTTTATTTAATTTGTGACGATCATCTTTATGAAAAATATTTGCAAGACATACAGGAGGTATGTTAAGCGGCTTTCGCTACAGTGTAGACATAAGGCGGAGTAATATCTAGTAGTTTAATATGACTATTGCATAAACATTCTTTTAACTCAACATAAAAAGGGACAACTTGTTGAAATTACTTACGAAGAGATATTTCAACTACTAGTAACACATATTGTCAGTTTTTTATATACCCACCATTAAAAGTATGATCAGTATATTGATTTTATCAATCCGTTTTAAACGCATTGAAATATTGTTCGTGGACCCATAATAATACATGTATAGATATGTATATTTTGAGTCCTTATTAAATTCTTGAATGAAATAATAGACAATTCCCATCAAAATCAATGAGGTTCATCATTGGGTAAAAACTAATGAAGTTTATCGAATTGATTTAAAATAGCGACCTGTATTTTGATTACAAGTGTTTACATGAATGGACATTGCTAAATAGATACAGAAAGTGACTCTTATCCGATTGTGTGTTACAAACATCAGTACAAATGTATAATATTCTCTCCACATTGGTGGTATAAACATCATTACAAATTATTGAATCAAACTGAAAGTCTATATTCTTTTAAAGTGCAATCATAAAGTAAATTTCAAATTCATGCTCTTGTTTCGAGTTTGCTTTTGTCCACTTTTCTTCTCTTGACATCTTAAAGTCGAAAATGTAAGATTTGTATTCATTCATTCCATTATCTACATCAATTTATGTATTTGTTGAACACAAAAAAATAAAGTGCAACAAATTGTTAATGCTGCAGTTAACGTATTTGTAGCCACATATAGCATACATATCAATATATTTCCTCAATTAGTTTGCAACTAAAATTGTTACAGTTTCAATTAGTTCCATCAGTTAAGTATAAGATTGATTTGATGTTATTTTTAAAATCAACAAAATAGATCTGGTATATTAATGCTTAAAGAAATTTCAAAAAATACACTCTTCTTATTCGTAAAAGCTCTAAACTCTGTTGTCTAAATGGACACAAATTTAAGAAAAGAATTGATTTTGAGTTTGTTTTTGTCTCTCATAATTATAATAGATTAAATAATTAACCACTATTTGACTGTCTTAGGGCGAGTTTTACAGATAAAGATAATCTACATTCTTTGTTTAAACCTAGTTTAATATATATTTCGTGTTTTTCAGTTATCAGTAAAGTTACTTATTATCTTAGTTTAACTGAGTGTAATTGGGCAATTAAACTCAAGTTATAAGTGAGAAAACACAATTAACAAAAACATTATAACAATGATTTCGGAAGAACAAAAACCTAATATTTTAAGTAAATTGCAATTTTCTGATTTGTTTTGTTTTATTTATTGTTGTTTTAAAAGTTTATTTAACATTTTTCCAAAATTTTCCATTTAACAAAAGGAATTGTTTGCAAAAAACAGCTGTTCATTGTATATGTTTTTGAGTGAAAAGTTGGCAATACTAACAATGTTAATTGAGCTTAAATCTAAAACTGAAAAACACCAACATCGGTTAAAGTCCGCCTAAATTTGTTCAGAGTTTAATCTAACAGCTAGTTAATCCTAGTTTAACTGAGTAGTCCTTATTGGCAAAGGATAAAAAAACAATATAAATTGTTTAGTTTAATTTTAAGAATATGTAATATACATCCAACAAGCAAATTTTCACCGACAACAACAAATTATCAGCAAATAAAGAAGAACACCTCTTGAAATAAGCGATAGTCATCTGACACACTAAGAACATGTCCTGCTGGACAAGAAACCAGTTATTTCAAGCCTAATGTTCATTAAAGAACTAATTTAATATCATCACTATCAAAAAAGCCATAATTATGGATATTATCAGCTACGAGGCATGATATCAATGACTTGATTTCACATGATACTAAAGTAAATAAGAATTAACGTTTTGCAAATAAAGCGGTACCCACCAAAAATAACTTCTTAAATACCTATTTATAAGTACTTATATAAGCAAGTGATTTTATTTCAAATGCATTTTTTTAAGTTGGGCGTCGTATGAACTCGTTGATAAATATCTATGATTCTGAGTCGATTTAGCTATGTCTGTGTATGTGTTCATCTAAACCTTCCAAAGGAACTACATGTTGTACTTTTTAAGATAATTTTATATAATTTGGCTCACTTTGATCCAAGGACAAAGCCTTTTGAAAATGGTTCAAAATTCGTTTGTCAACCTTGAAAACAGTTAAAAATACATTAGTTCTACGAAAACCAATGTAATTGTTTTATTATTCCCAATAAACACTAAATTTTAAATCAGTCATAAAGCCGATTACTTCGTATTCCATAAGACCAATGTATTTTTGTCGTTTAAAAACTAGTAACGATGATTATTTTGATCTATGTCAACACCGTTAAAAGTTTCAGTTTTTCAGATATATGTATATGCAAAGTGTCAAACTATATCGTTTGAAATATGTTTTTTAGGGAGCAAATGTAGTTATTAATTGGTTAATAAAATGTAAAACGGAATCCAATTAAACATCATCTTCAAACTATGAGATGAATCAATTTTCAAAAGAAATCCTGTAGCATGAAATAGGACAATAAATTTTGATTGTTTTAACCTCCTTTTCAGTCTTTTACCGCATATTTAAAGCACTTATATAGCACTTAATATAGAGCATGTTTTTGGTCTCCCTGGTTGTTGTGTATTTTTATTACATTTTGTAAAACTTTTTAATAATTTCATATTATAAATAATGTCAAAAGAAACCACTGTGCTTTTAATCCTTACAAAATACATTAATATTAAGTTAGAACATGACAAAATACTCTTTAAACAAATCGTTTATTACTGTATTTTATTGTTGTTTGTATTTCTCTTATTTGTCGGTAATAAATTGATACGGTTACGAATAACATCAATAAATGTATTAAATACTGACAAACAACAAACACAGATCAATGTTAGTAAGCAAAAATAAGAACCAAAAACCATCAAACCAATCCAACTTAACACACATGAAACGAAGTTTTCTGTGGAGTAAGTTGGTAGAACTTGTTTTAGATTTTAACTTAAGTTTTATGAAGTCTAAAGTATAAAGACAGAAAAAATAGTTAACATTTGCACAAAAAGGAATCATTCGGTTTAAAACAAGTTAAAAACATGTGGAAATATATTTTAAGGGAGATTTTTATAGGTCTGTCGTGAACCATTTAGTGTGCGTTTGTGCTGATGTTTGTAACACCCAAAAATATTGGTTTTAGACCCACCTTAAGGTATACCAATCGGCTCAGAATCACTTTCTGAGTCGATTTAGCTATGTCCGTCTGTCCGTCCGTCCGTCTGTCTGTGTGTCCATGTAAACCTTGTGTGCACGCTACAGGTCGCAATTTTCAAGATAATTGGATGAAATTTGTCACACACGCTTTTTTTGGCCCAAGGACGAAGCCTATTGAAAATAGTTAAAATGGGTCCATTATTTCGACTAGCCCCCATACAACCGTACCCCCCAAATAGAGCCTTTTGGCTTATAATTAATTTAAATGATCTATTATGGTAACAAAAGTCGACAAAACTTAGTTTTATACAACTTTAAATGACACTACCGATTTTTGTAATGATCGGGCTTCATTTGACCCTATCCCCCATACAAACGACTTAAAGGTCAAAATTCACTTACAAACAATAATAACACCTTTAAATTCTACAAAAATAATATTGAAGAAGACTTAACTCCCCCTACCAACACTGTTAAGGATAGGGCCATATTTTGCCGTACTCCCCTTTGAGCCCTCTTAAAAAAATCTTTTTTTGCCAAAAAAAAGTAAAAATATTCCGAATAATTTTTTTAATAATTCCCATTTATAACATATATACTGACTGGTGTAGGGTATCATATGGTCGGCTACGCCCAACTATACATTCATACTTGTTTTAAATTTTATATAAACTGCTACTATGGAGTATGTTTTTAATACTTTAGATTTATTATAAATAAATATAGTGTTTAAATGCCCTAAAATGTCTGATTTTATTAAAAACAATTCGTTTTTTGTTGACAGCTGAGAATGTTTGTGTCTTAAGTTTTTTGTTTTGAATGCAACATTTCAGAAAAAAAGTTTTAAATTTATAAAATATTTGTTAAAGTTTTTGTTTATTGAGAGTTTAATCTAAAAACTGGATTATAATTTAAGTTCCAGACACAATCTCTTAACGAAAATAAATATTACTTTTGCAATATTTACAAAGATCGTCTAGAGAAAATGTAATTTTTTGTGCATTTCGATTTAATCTATTAAATTTTGAAAAAAAGTTTAGAAATATACATTTTCGGTAACTGACCAATAAGTCTAAAGTCTACAAGATCTACAATGACTAAATATGTTACACACAATAAATTACATTTGTCTATATGATCTTAACTTTAGTGGTTTTATCCCAGCAAAAAGTGTTTTCTTCACTCATTTTCTTCAGAGTTGTTTAAAGCTGTAAACACTCTTCTCAAAAGCTTCTAATGAGTGATTCTAATATAAATTTTATGTATCATAAAAACAAATTAGACTTGTCTTGAATTCTCTTTAGATTTACTGAGATTAATTGGTATTTTAATGATGTTTTTATTTCAGCTTGATTACTATAAGAAGGAAGCTGTCAATATAGTCACTATTCTGACTCCTACCTTCTTATATACTAAAATATAGTGTTACTTATAGAAGTAAAAGTTGTTCGTTCTTAAGTTTACAAACACAATTAAAATTAAAATTAATTTTAGTAAATATAATGTTCATAACATTCTTTTATGTTTATGGCATTAAATTAAAGTAATTTTTGTATGTATCATATGTATCATAAACAACTTAAACCTAAGAATAAATTCTAAGTCTAAGAAAAGTAGCATAGAGCACTAGCATCTGCTCAACATAATGTTAACTATAGCTGTATTTCTCAAATTATGTAGTAATTGTCTGTAGACCCATAACAAAATTTATGTTTATTCATTAAAGAAAGAGTAAACTGTAGTTAAATTTATTTACTTTCTATATGGAACTAGCTTTGTGTATAGGAACTTAAAAATTCTCATCATTTGCATGACAATGATGTATAGAAAATAATGTATTGATTGCAATATTTCTTTACAATTTTAGTTGAAACCCCGTTTCTTACATTAACACAGATCGACAAATTTTTAATCCAGAGACCAAAATATGCTATTCTAAGGGTCTGAGGCCCACTCAATGTGAATTTTACCTTAGAATTTTCTAATGTTCAAAAAAACGCAATTTTTGACCCTTTTTGAGACGTTATAACTGCACGAAGGCATCTAAATGACCAACACAACTTTATTTGTATACTTTTTGAAATTCCATTATATAAGCTTTAAAATAAAGGCTTAACATCTTACATGTCTTCTTTCATTTTCGAGATATCTTCATGTAAAACTTTATTTAACAATAAATTGCAAAAATTGTTTTTCGTTCATTAAAAAATCTTATACATTTAAAATTTCCAAACATTTTTCCTATGAAAATACTTTTCGAATTGTTTCAAAATATGTTGTAAGTGCTGAGATATCACCGTTAAAGTTGATGGATAGACAGACATTGTTAAATTGATTGAAAAAGTGATATTGAGTAGACTAGAGTAACGTCAATTAAATGTAGATCCTATATTTGTGATCGTTATAAACAGTGTTTACAAAGCATAATACTTTGCGTACTATAGTAGTTCAGGTTGTAAAAACCATAAATGTACCAAATGCCATGAGTTTTCAAGATTTAGGTAAAAATATCTCGAAGAATTTAGAAGATATGTCAGATGTTAGGCCTTTATTATGAAGTCAATAGAATAACCTTTTAGACGGTATACAACATTTTACAAATAAAGTTGTCTTTGTGCTGTTATAACCTCTCAAATAACACCAAACTTTGCGTTTTTTAATTTTTAGGACACAATATGTCAAATACCAGATGTGAGGTCAGATGTCGATTCAGCTCTAATTAATCCCTTAGAAACATTTAACTTCGTTTCGACTTTTTTTCAAATTTTGTCGGCCTGTGTAATAGACAAATGCTTGAGAAAATTGCCTTTACAATTTACAATTGCTTAATAAAACTGGTTGCAAATTCTAATTTAAAAGTTTAAAATAGAAATTAATTTAGTTTTTATTATTTAATGAACAGTAGAAATCTGCAGTTAGAAAATAATTCCTTTTTTCTCTCAGTGTTCATGATATGAAAAAATTACTGTTTCTATATCTTAACTAAATGTTAATTGTAGAATACTAATGAACTTTCTTAACATTTCCCAACGTTAACATTAATAAATTACTTTACTCATATTACGACTTACTCCACGCTGTTTAGTAATAAATTACCTAGCAAAAACTTTGTAATGACTTGAAATTGTAACCACTTACCACTTAACAGACTTTTCAATTACTATTACATACGCTTTGTTTACAAAGAAGTACTTTAATAAGGTCTTGTTGATAATGTGTTATGTAAATACTTTATAATTTGCTTTTGCTTAAAGATATAGAAGCTGAATACTTTTTGCACACGATTGACACTGATTTTTCTAATTTCTTGTAAGGGACTGTGGTAAGTAATTGCCTCCAATGAATGAAAATAATGACTTAAAATGCTATTGTGTAAGTAAATTTTAGCATTACCTGATAATGAAGTTTTTGCTGGTTATTTACAAAGAAAAGAAGTTAATTCTATTAGTTTACAGCTAAACAGGAACAAGAAGAAGATGTAAGAAACGCGTTCTTATATTCAAACACTAGCTACGCTACAGTCGGCTTTAAAACTTTCTAACTAGCCTATACAAACACTTTTATTAAAGTTATCAATAATACATTGCAGTAAATATTTTACCTTTCAATGTTCAAGAAGCCAGCCACAGACTTTAGTTTTCTAGATAAAAATTGTCTAAATTAAGAGTATAAAAGCGATTGTACGATTGACTACTGGCTCTTTTGGCCAAAGGAATATTGTAAATAAGAAAACAAAACAAGTTTGTTGTCCAGTGATACTTATGTAAAATTAACGTCAAAGTGACATGTATTTTGACGGCTTAAATTGAAAGATATTAACAACACTAACCTGTTTCTATAAATACTTCTGTGGGGATTATGATTATACAGAGAGAGAGAGAGTAAGATTACTCATGATTGCCTGGCTTTGGTAAATTATCTTAGTTTGTGTAAAAATAACGCCACTAGCATCTACGTTTCAATTACATTTAAGAAAAACTTTTCATTTCAAATGTCAAAAACTATTTATTATTTTTAATGTGTCTCCAAAAGATCTTCTTTATGTTATGACAAACAAAAATTGCGATAAATATCTGTCGTGAGTTAAACAGAATAACTTTGCTTTGACATAAAAATCAAACTTAAGTTTGCGAATAGAAATTTTAACTTCCCCTTTGTTGAGTTTTACAAGAATGATTTGATGTCATTCGAACACAAATGGGAAATAAATACTTCGACTCTAAACACTAACATTACGTTGCAATATAGCAGTAAGGACATATGGTAAGAGATTTATATGTTGAATAACAAAATGATTGTATTGTACTTTATAGGTAAATCGATTTGAAACGTCTTTGCAAGACACCAAAGCAGTTCGACAAAGAGTCATAGACAATGATTTCCATTTACGTCTAAACACCTGGTTGGCTCTATTTCTTTAATGTCCCCTTTGTAAGCAAGAGGGTGGACACTTGAAGAACATACTTAAGCTTTTTGCTGTCTCTTTGTTATCTAAGGGATGACGATTGACTTCCTCGTAGGACAATTACATTTTAAAATATCTAGTCATCTAGAAAGTCGCACAGTGGTATAGGAAAAAAAAAAAGAGGGAAATAATTCGGTAACTTCTAAACGGTTAATCCGATTTTAATGAAATTTGGTATGCACAAAAAGGAGGTGTTGTCAAGTTTAGGTTCTGAATTTGGACCTTATAGGCCAACCAGGGGCCCGGCGGGGGGTCCTCAAATTAGGACACCTCGGCTATGTTAAATTTTTAAAACGATCCTATTTCTTCATTTGAGTTCCGATTTAAAAAAAATTTCGTATATAGAATCTCTTTATCGAGCACTATAAAAAATGTCGTCATAGCAGTAAATTATCTCTTATAGTTTAGGAGATATTTGCATTTGAAAATTAAAATTTTAAAATTTTTACCGTCCTTACTTTAGTTTTTTGATAATAGCGGGTCCAAAT
>NC_060950.1:56268610-56273224 GCF_022045245.1 Lucilia cuprina | reverse complement strand
CCAACATCCTGTAAAATCGTATCATAGATCTCAAAATCCCCAATATTGTATGATTTCGTACGAAAATGTTTACAATTCTAATTTTGATGGAACAACGATGATATTTGTCTGTAAGTGTTCAAATTTTGCTAGTGATTTCCAAAAACTGATTCCGCTTCGCATTCATGGCTTAATTATGTCTTTATTTTGCTCAATACAATCTCACTTCATTTGTAAACAAGAATAGTACTTTATGATGTCTTACACATACATCGCACCTCTACCTATTACAGATCTTGGTTTACTCCCTTCATGATTTCCAACCAAACTATTGGGTGTTAAATACAATGTAATTTATCCCAACAATCTCCTTATATTTGAGGAGAATCTACATTAGTTTAAAATCATTTTTATTTATTTTTATAGAAAATTCTTATAGAAATGCTTATGACATGTTGTACGCCATTATTAAGCCTGATTACAAAAACTAAACTTGAAACCCCTTCACAGCATGTGACCATTGTGGGATTAAGTAAATCGAATAAAAACCTTATTCTCTCTACTAATCGTCGATTTGTTGTCAATTGAGTGTACGTTCCGTGATTATATAAAAACAACAAATTCCTCAATTATTGGTCAAACACAATTGATGGGACAATGTGATTGAATTAATGTAATGAAGACTAGCAAACATGACTTTGTAACAAAACCTGTAAAATTTCTTTTTAATTTCGCGCCATTTTCATGAGTGGAAGCTAATAGCTGTCAAAATTTGATGGACATTTACAGTTATCAAGTAGGTATTGATATGTATGACAGATTAATCAATGATTTAATGTTAAGACGGGCTAAATGTATTTTGATTCTGTTGTTGTGTTGCATCACAATGAACAAAATTTTCCACTTGTTACTTACCAAGGAAAAACTTACATTAAAAAGTAATAAATTAAAATGCTAATAAAAACTCTTTTCGCTACTTTTTCATTATTTTAACATGCTGATGTCATTGGAGACAAGTACTTCTACGCTCGCTTACAAATAGAGATTTAAAGTAGAATATTTTGCTTACAAATAAGTTGTTGAGTAAGTTGTTTTGTTTTTAATAATAAAAAGGAGTCAGTGAGAATACGAACCAGAGACTTCGGTTTGTTAGTTAAATATTCAACTCACTGCACCACTGCAAACAAAATGACAAAGCCGAAAAAGTACTTCTATATCAGATTAAAAGAATGTCATTACTCGAGTACTGCAAAGTAAAGCAGACGGCAAGTAAATAGTAATTGAAAAGTAATTGGTTATGATACTACTTAGTACCAAGTTTTTGCTGGGTTAGAAAAGTAGCAATCAAGTTTAGATAACTTCACCTTTAAAAGAAATGCTTTACTAAACAAACATAATACTATGTTTAACATTTAATGGTCATTATAGGAAATCCTAATCCAAGTTTAGTTTGACATCACTAAGTTGGATCTCACTTTGCGGTTAGGATTAGAGGAATTAATAAACTAATAGGTTTCTCAGTAACAACCTAAATACAAAGACTAGATGATTCTTTAACATTCTATATATATTTCATTAATGTTTTCACAACTTTTCTTAATACCCTATTCAACTGAAAAAAGGATCTAAAAAGTGACTAAGCGTTGGCAGCTGTATGTTGTACAATGTTAAAAAACCAAGATATTATAAGAAGAGTGTATTTTATATAGAACTCTATGTGTTGACTTGTGATCACAGGAACTGGTTTCTTTAAACTTCAAACGCATCTAAAAAGAGTTTGACTTTTGATGCCAATGCTTTTATATGTTGCAATGCAGTTAGGATTAAGTTTAATTTAATGAAAGTAGAAGTTTTGTTGCAATTAAATTAATAAATACTGACAAATAGCACAGGATTAAATTTTGTTTTAATGAAGGTAAAACCAACAAATGGATAATTTGCTAATTCTTTTGTTTAACAGAGTATTAAACATAGAAATGATAAAAACAAGTAGAGCTATAAATATCAAATATTTGCTAGAACTATAATACATTTGTCCATACCCAGCAAACATTCAGTAATGACCCGTTCTGACGCAACAATTTACTGCTCAATAATTACTACGTATTATATGTATTACTTGTAAGTATTGTTGTAATGACTTTATGCACAATAAAATAACTAAGCAGTGGGGTTGTAAGTAAGAAAACGAACAAAAGGTCTAGGTTCGTATTTTGTGTAAGTAATGTTATTCTTTCGTCTTTAAAACAAAACAATTTTTTAAAGTCCCTATTATAATTACTTATTTAAATGATTATTGGTAAGCTATCGTGTTAATTACTCGCTTCTAATGTGATCAGTCATATTAAAATATTGAGATAAAACGCTAATGATTATGTCGTGAAAGGCGTTTCTTTTAACTATTTAAAGTCCACACCACGCCTTCTACGCATTCTCGCATTCTATGCGTCTGTCAAAAAAGTAAAATCAATGTATTTGTATGATGAAAGTTACAAGCACAAAAGCGTAGAATGCTTTGACGCGTAGAATGCTTAAAGTAGATCTACTTTCTACTTTTATAAGCTTCACAAGCGGCGCACGAACATGTCAACTGATTTTGACATTTTATATACTTTATTTAATGCGTATTTATCAATTTTAATGAAATAAAATGAGTTTAATGATGAAAAATAAATAAAATATGTAGAAAAACGAGAATTTTTTAAATAAAACAAAAAAATTTCGCATAAAAAACGTGGCATGTAACTTGAAGCATAGAACGGCAAGTAGGTATGAAAAGCGTGTAATGCTTTGACGCAAAGACGCGTAGTTTGGACCTCTAGCTTAATTCATTGCTGTATGTATATCAATAACTCTATTCAATGGCCTTTTAATGACTTTGATGTAAATTAATAGACCAAATCACTTTTTCTTTAACAACGCAATATTCTTCTTCATGTAGTTTCGATTATAAGAACCCAAAGTTCCTTTAAAAACCAAAGAGCAAAATAGCATAAATAGAGTCCGAAATTAGAGAATTAGAAGGAAAACTATTCATAATAAGAAATTTTCTTAAGATATTACCAAACTGTTCATTTGATGAAACCTAGAAAATTACGCAGATTACATTCAGCCATATCTAACTGTTCTTCCTCCTTACTAAATCTAAGAATTGACTTTTCAAAGCTGTCGGAGCTGCTAAACTCTCCTCATAAATTATTACTTCCAGCTGTTTTGCAATTTGCATTCTAATGAGTATCAAATATAATATGAAATCTACAGTCAACAAAATAAACTCCAGTCTCTAAACCATATTCCATAATGTATTATTTCAGATCCAACCCTTTCGTTGTTACTCGTATACGTTGTTATAGTATCGGGTCAGAAATTCTAAAAGGTATGTTATTCTTAACCATTAGAAAAACATACTTTCGTTACAATATTTTGTAATGGTTTACCCTATAAGCTCTAATTTGATTAGTCTCTTAAATGAGAACATGGTTCTTAACTAGAGTAAGATTTTGGTTTACGTATCCATGCAGAGGTGAATTACCACTAGCAGTCATATGTGATGCATCTCCTCATACCATCCATAAGTAGTAATGAGTCTTAATACTGTCATGTAGATACAAATATCAATACAATTTCATTATATCTTTCTCAATATGATGGAATTCAATTTAAGCTCATAAACCCACTGTGCTTCCAGTCAAAACAAATTATATACAAAGTAAACAAAATAGTGTCATTAATATTAATGTAAAATTTAAAAGTGACAAAATACAACTAAAGTATCTTTAATTAGGTTTAAACAAACCGTTTATAACTGTATTTACTGCATTTGTCTTTAACAAATTGATACATTTAATGATGGCATCCATAAGTGTATTAAATATAGACAAACATTGATTGTTTTCATATAGAAACTAACTACAGCAACTCATCCTACTTGACACGTAATGAAGAAGGAACTTGATTTAGTATTACAGCAAAACTTTGTCAAGTCTAAAGTCCAGAAGCAACAAGTTGAAGAAATTGAGTAAAATAAAAAGTTACTTTTAAAACCAGTTAAATACTCAACAATTCATCTAATGAGAAAACTTTTGCTTTTTAATTTAATGAACTTAATTGTTACTGAAAACTTACAAGAAATGTTTTAACTTTATTTATTTAAAATCAAAAAAGGAATTTTAATAAACTATTAAGAAATCCTTTTAAAATTCTTTTAAGAATTTGTCATTATATTAAAATCTTACATAAAATCTCATTAAAATTGTTCAAAACACTTAATGAAATTAGTAAAAGCGAAGATCCATAGCCAGACATTTGGCTTTTAAACAAATCTTTATGTCAAAGTATATATCTTAAGCATTAAGAAGACTGTAAGGAAATGATTCTTGTCACATTATTTGTCAATAATATTGAAACTTATAAATGAAATAAAATTATTTGAAATTTTAAAAGTTTTTGTTAAAATGTACTTTTGATTGCTTTGTTTGATTTCTTTAAGAATAATTCTTTCGCTTTTGTAAAGCGTCAGAGAGATGAAGAAGTTTGTGTCTTAAGTCTTTTGTTGTAAATACTTATGCGTCTTACGAAAATTATAATTTTTCATGAGAATATAAATTTTTCTGAGAAAATTTTATTTTGTTTAAA
>NC_060950.1:56260693-56268510 GCF_022045245.1 Lucilia cuprina | reverse complement strand
TGATGTTCTATGGAAATTTACCTCTAGTTAATATTTGCTCAATTCAATAATGAAGGAGTTTTGAAAATGGGACAAAACGGTTAACATTAACTGTGAAATGTGGGAGGCATATGTGACTATTTAAATATTATTATACTACTAGACTAGGGAGAGTATTATGCGTTTGTACTGATGTTTGTAATATGTTAAATGGTCTAGTATTTTAACAAAAATTGTAAAAATGTAGTCTAAAAGTGGAAGTACACAATACGCATTGTACGCAGCAACGTGTTACAATCATCTGTCGCAAGAAATTGGAATAGTGTATTTTTATTTTACAAGTTGCGCACTGTAGTTTGTGACGCGTATTCCGTGAAAAGTTCAGCAACTTTCAACTTTTGACGCGTTGGCAGCTGATCTATGTTATATTTAGTTTTGTGTAGTATATACTAATATTTCAACAAAAACTACTTTTTTTAGCAGTAATAGTGTAAAAATAACATTTTAAGAAAGATCAAAATGATGCGTGGTATGTAACATACAGCATATTAAGTTTGAAAAGCGTAAAACGCATTGCCGCCTCAAAGCGTGTTGTTTATTTCAACCTAAATGACAGTGCCTATTGTCGTAATGATCGGGCTTGATTAAGTTCCCTGCAGAAAATAACTTAATTATCCACAATATCCACAGTAGTTAGTTAATTAACTAGTTGTTAGTTAGTTACATAGTAAGTTATTAGTTATCAGATAGTTAGATAATTAGCTAGTTAGTTAGTTACATATTAAGTTAACTACTTAGTTAGTTATCAGATAGTTAGTTAGTTAGTTAGTTGGTTAGTAAGTTAGTTAGTTAGTTAGTTAGATAATTAGTTAGTTAGATAATTAGTTAATTACATAGTAAGTTAACTAGTTAGTTAGTTATCAAATAGTTAGTTAGTTAGTTAGTTACAGTTAGTTATATTAAATATTATATTAAATATTTTAGTAAACATCTTATTAAACATTATTTTTTCACATTTTCTCCTACAGTAACGGCAAAAAATATAAATGCAGTCAAATACATAATGAAGGCACCTTAGCGTTCACATTTTTGGTTAGAGCCATACAATGAGACTCAATAACAAGTTGTTCGAGTCCCAACCAAACACCATACAAAAGTTCCTGTTTCATCACTAATTCGTATGAGTATTGAAACAGCATTATGAAACAATCAGTTATGTAAATACTTATATTGTAAGACATGTTCAGTATGTTCTGTTTAATAACATATTTTTCTTTAAGTTACAGTTATTACAATAAGTCCATTCAAAAGAACATTAGACTGTGATGAAACACATAAAGGTTCTGCAAAGCTTTATTAACATCTACAAAATATGCTAATTTATCAATGAATATAACTCTAGTTGCCTCCTTAAACATTTGGAAAATGTTATTAACATTAAGTAAAACTTGTTAACAATTAAAATTTTTAATTAAACATTTAACTAAATAAAAGTAATATTATTTTATTTGATATTCATAACTGCTATTTAAATGTAAGTATAAATATTTTTTTATATTTAAATTATTATTAACTACCCAAGAGTGGCTACCACATACAGTCTGCATTACTTTTAAATAATCGTAAAGTGGCTTACATATAATCAGATACATACGTTGGTACTTTATTTTGAGTTTTGATGTGTTATTTTTATCACGAACTAGTTTCTTTACACATACAAATACAAAATATTTTTTCTTTGTAAAAACCATTATTTAACGCACAATAAAATTCAATTGTTTATTAAAGATTTCTACTTAATCTATATATATAAAATTCTAACGTTACTGACTGACTGACTGACTGACTGACTGATTGACTGATTCATCATCGTACAGCCTAAACGGTTAAAGCTAAAGAGCTGAAATTTGGACAGGGGGTTGGTCTCCCACCAAATAGATCCACTAAGACGGGATTTTTGGAAATTCGAATGTTTAGGGGGTAAAAAAGGGTAAAAACGGGTAAAATCGGTAACCTCATATCTCCTAAACTAGAAAAGATACAAAAATAGTTTAAAGCTTATCGTCGTTCATTTAAAAAATAAGCGGACAGGTGTCTGGTACTTTTTTCAATTTCGGCCCCTTTAGGGAATAAACGGGTAAAAACTGTATTTTGGTACTTTTTTTGCACCCCATGTATCTTTTAAACCAGTGAACATTCAAACAATATTTTTGACTCCTTCATAACTTGACGAAAAAATAAAAATATAAATTTAGTACTTTTTGGTTATTCGGATGTTTAAGGGGTGAAAATTGTACCTATTTTTGGTACTTTTTTCATAAAACATTGATTTTGGTTTATTAACTTATACATATAAATACGTAATAACGGGCTCTCACTACGATGTTGCAACATTTTGGAATAGAATTTTTATTTCGTTAATGAAATTAAGCATGTAGAGCCCAGAGTAAATGAGAACCTATAAAAGGGGACTTTTTGGTACTTTTTCGTTCTTCAAAAGGTACTTTTTGAATTTCCTATAATATTGAACCTAGAAATATGAAATTAAGTATGTAGAGGATGGATTAAGTGAGAACCTATAAAAGGGGACTTTTTGAAACCTTTTCGTTCTTCAAAAGGTACTTTTTGGATTTTTGTATAATATTGAACCTAGAAACGTGAAATTAAGCATGTAGAGCCCGGATTAAGTGAGGTCCTATAAAAGGGGACTTTTTGGTACTTTTCCGTTCTTTAAAAGGTACATTTTGAATTTTCTATAATATTCAACCTAGAAACATGAAATTAAGCGTTTAGAGCCTGGATTAAGTGAGAAACTATAAAAGGGCACTTTTTGGTACTTTTTCGGTTTTCAAAAGGTACTTTTTGTGTTTTTTATAATATTGATCCTAGAAACATGAAATTAAGCATGTAGAGCACGTAGAAAATGAAAATCTATAAAGGGGACTTTTTGGTACTTTTTCGTTCTTCAAAAGGTACTTTTTGAATTTCCTATAATATTAAACCTAGAAGCATGAAATTAAGAATGTAGAGCCCGGAGTAAATAAGAATCTATAAAAGGGGACTTTTTGGTATTTTTTCGTTCTTCAAAAGGTACTTTTTGAATTTCCTATAATATTGAACCTAGAAACATGAAATTAAGTATGTAGAGGATGGATTAAGTGAGAACCTATAAAAGGGGACTTTTGGTACATTTTCGTTCTTCAAAAGGTACTTTTTGGATTTTTGTATAATATTGAACCTAGAAACATGAAATTAAGCATGTAGAGCCCGGAGTAAATGAGAATCTATAAAAGGAGACTTTTTGGTACTGTTTCGTTCTACAAAAGGTACTTTTTATGAGAATCTATAAAAGGGGACTTTTTGGTACTTTTTCGTTCTTCAAAAGGTACTTTTTGAATTTCCTATAATAATGAACCTAGAAACATGAAATTAAGTATGTAGAGGATGGATTAAGTGAGAACCTTTAAAAGGGGACTTTTGGTACTTTTTCGTTCTTCAAAAGGTACTTTTTGGATTTTTGTATAATATTGAACCTAGGAACGTGAAATTAAGCATGTAGAGCCCGGATTAAGTGAGGACCTATAAAAGGGGACTTTTTGGTACTTTTCCGTTCTTTAAAAGGTACATTTTGAATTTTCTATAATAATGAACCTAGAAACATGAAATTAAGTATGTAGAGGATGGATTAAGTGAGAACCTATAAAAGGGGACTTTTGGTACTTTTTCATTCTTCAAAAGGTACTTTTGGATTTTTGTATAATATTGATCCTAGAAACATGAAATTAAGCATGTGGAGCCCGGAGTTAATTAGAATCTTTAAAAGCAATCAGGGACTTGAGTAAATGAAAATTTAAACTGGAATATTTTCTGGTACTTTTTGAACTTAGGAACATGAAATTAAATAAAATAGGTCCTTTGGTACTTTTTCGTACTTCACTGGTACTGGTACTTTTAGAGCTTTCTAAAATATTGAATATATAAACATAAAATTAAACACGAAAATTGAAAAAGCATACTCTGGTACTTTTTTGTTCTTTTACTAATACTTTTCGAATTTTCTATAATATTGAACCTAAAAACAATAAATTGGAAATGTAGCTTCCTGATTGTATAAAAATCTTTATGCGTTTTTTTTTGGTTTCTGGTTGAAAATTAAACATGCGTCATCCTGATTTAATGAAAATATATAAAAAGGCACTGTCTGGTACTTTTTCGTTATTCAACTGTTTTTTCTAATTTTCTGTAATATTGAGACTAGAATCATAAAATCAAACTTAAAGAGTTCTCTAAAAGGGGAATTTTTGATATTGCAGATATATACATTTACAATAATGATATTTATTTTATTCCATTACGATAAGGGTAGCGAAGCACACTGGGTATAGCTAGTTTAATATATAATTGCAATTGAATTTTTAATAATTTAATTCATTAAACCATGGTGACGTATGAGTAATATTGATTAGGCATTAAAAGTATGTATGCTGAAAAAAGAATTATATTGTAGAAATTAAAACAAAGTTTATTCGCTGAATTAAGCCGTAATCTCAAACTAGAAAACTTTTGGAATTATATTGCATTAGACTTTTATGTATTTTTTACTGCAAACAAAACAAAAGAACGGTGATCGTTAATGCTAGGGATGGCAAAATTGGTACGATGGTACTTTTGATACTATTTGATGTGCAAAAGAACCGTGATACTCCCGAGTCTTATTTGATACTTTCAGGGCTACAATCTCAATATCCGATTATCGTTTAACCGGTAGTAAATCTGTCTGGTAAAATAATTTTTCTACCCTACACCACTTTAGTGGTATATGAATATTACTTCATATTCTCCATCACATCTGGAATCTGAGATATTATGTCCTGAGTTTTGAGAAAACGCGCCATGAGTACTTAAATACATATAACATTTTACAAAGTACAATTTCGTGGTAATATTTGTATCGTAGCTATGAGATACCATGCATTTCCTGGGAAAACTTAATCAAATTATATCAAAGGTGTTAACATTGAGGGACGGACACCATATGAACATATAACGCCCATTCCAACTTTAAAATGTATAAACATATTTCAGAAATTACAAATTTTTAGCAAAAAAATTGTACTTTGATTGATTGTAAGAAAGCTTTAACTGAATACTCTCCCAGAGGCAAGGTTCACATAATATGGGTACCAGCCCACTCGGGAGTAGTCCGTAATGAAAGAGCGAATGTAATAGCTTTAAAGGGAAGGAAGCTCAAGGCAGTTAAACTGACAAACGCAAAAACCATTCGACGCAACAAAAGCTGAACTAAAATATGGGTGAGAGAACCCATAAGACCTCTTGGAATAATGAAACAGTGGGTAGAACCACGAAAATCATATGGGGTGTCCCTGATGAGAGCAAGACAAAAAATATCCTCAAAATGAGCAAGTCTGAAGTTAGTATAATAGTACGTGTTCTGAGTGGACACACAGGATTACGAGCACATTTATGCAAAATTGGGCGTGCGGATTCAGACGTATGTAGAGCATGTGGAGAGGACAGTGAACCTCTGGAGCACTTTCTTTACCACTTCCTGGCATTCGTCGAAGATAGATCCAAGTATCTTGGAAGTGATGTTATTCCGGAATAACATTCCTGACTAACACTGATTGGAATAACTCATTCAGTTATTTTTTTCATGATAAATCTCTTTTTCCATCCCTGGTTAATGCACATTTAATTCGTTGCACGTTATGTAGTGATAGAAACTATAACCATAGAAGGCTTATAATAGATTAAAATAGTTTCAACTTAGTTATGAACCCGTGGGACATTTCCTTTACAATGTTATTGGCAATCTAGTTCCAATTAAAAACATCTGACAATTTGTGAATGAAGATCTGGAACATTTATTACCCACATCGTGATTAGTTGATTTAATGTTTATTTGTTTCTTCAAAAACAGTATTATATCAATACAATACTCTAATTTTTCAATTCAATTCTATGAAATATTTATGAAACAGATAAATGGAAAAAGCTGGATAAATAAATGGAATGAAATACATCCCTCCTTAGTGAATCTGACATATTTTAACTAAACTTAAATCTTCCTTAAAGTGTTTGTCACTGTAAAAAAAATTCTTGGGATTTTATTACTAAAAATACTTGATAATTTATTATAATTAATTTAGTAAGGTGTTTTTTATATATTGATAATTGAAATCAACACGCACGTTGCCGGAAGTAATGCCTCATCAAAGCACTTACATCAGCGTGTTGATGTTCAATGTCTTAGCAAAAGAGGGAAATACTAAATGAATAATGATGAAATATGTTGCTTTAACCAATGTATTTAAAATGATGGATTTCAATTTAAATAAAAAAGTGAATATTTGCGTGAAAAAAATAATCGAAACATATCAATGTAACACAACAATTGTATTGCATACACTGTAAATGCAACACAAGATATACATTGTCTACATTCACTTTTAATTACATTAGTGTCATGTAAAATTAGAATTTTTATGTTGCACCGTTGTTAGAGAACGCATTGACAGTATATTACAAAACAATCATATTGTCAGACATCTAGCGATACATTGAAAGAATATATAAAGATATGACAACCTTTACAATACAACAATCAGACAATAATGTGAACTGACAATTTTTGTTTGTAGACAATTGTCTTGCAATGAAATGGTAAGGTTTTCTTCTGAACGGAGACAATTTATTTATTGCTAACAATTTGTCAGTACATTGTCAGATCTATCAACGTTATAATTTCTGACAACCATGTATACATAGCATAACTTTACTTACATACCTACATAAAACTTCCAATGTAAACAATTATTTAACAAAGAACATTTGTTGCACTTGAGCTTACAACATGTAGAATGTTTTCTTGCAGTTTCAACTATAGATCTATGTCTAAACAGTTGTCATATCTTACACTATTGTCAAAAAATTGCAGAAAATGTCTTGCAATCATGTTAAACTGCTAATTTTTCCCTGACAATATTGCCAGATAACTAAATTTCTGACTTTTTTTGCCTAGATTTTGTAACGATTCTCTGAAGAGTTGTTCTCATATTTGGGAAATATAGCTACCTTTAATAACGGCTGTGCTCGTCGGAGGGGTGGATTAATAAATTAAATCCCAAAGAAATCATTGAACCGAATACAGTAGTTTTAAAATTAGGTAGCAAATTAAATTAAAAAAAATAACTAAAAGAGAACGATCAATATATATAAAACAGAAGGTGAATTAGACTTGAATAAGTGAGGGTTATAGCTTGGGATGGAATTCGCTACAACATTTCTTTACCCTCCCACCATGCTGACAGAGAATTAAGGTCTATAGTCAGCCCTTAAATAAAAACGAAATAAATATTGTCTTATTACCCCATACCAAATACTTCACTTTTCGTAATTAATAATAAACTATTTAAGCCATTATTTTCAATTCACAACATAAATTCTATCATATTTATTAAAAGTAGAAATCAAAACAATATTAAATATTAATTAAATGTTAAATTTACAAGTGATAAATTTCAGAAGTATAGGTCACAATTAATAAAAAAAAATTATTAAAGATAAGATTTTATGATTCTGTTATTTTGATTTAAATATAGAACACTTAAAAAAAAAAAATATAAAGAGGAACAAAAACATTTATGTAGTATGTAGGGTATTATTATTATGATGGCTCAAATTTATGTTATAAGTTTTATTTTGGAAAGGTTAAATATAAAATTAATATCAAATGTTAAATATTTAAATAATTATGTTACGTTTTACGTGTTATGTATATATAGTGAAATAAATTGGTGAATTAATAATAAAGAAAC
>NC_060950.1:56241341-56260593 GCF_022045245.1 Lucilia cuprina | reverse complement strand
AGGCTCATAATTACGTTAAATGTATTATAATGTCAACAAAAATTAGTTTTATAGAACAATAAATGACAATACTAATTTTTATAGTGATCGGGCCTCATTTGACCCTAGACCCCATACAAACTCCCCTTCAGATAATGACTTGTAGGTCAAAATTAACTTATAATTTCTAATAAAACGATTAAAATCTACATAAATACTCCGACTATAAATTTATACTTGTTTTATTATAAAATTACTTTTGTTTGGTACTGTTGGGTGAGTGTTCAAACAGCCTCCTTATGTTTGAACAAGTCTGCTAAAATTGATGTTGAATAATGGGACCAACTGAATATTTCTGGTCGCCAATTTTCGCAGCAGCAACGAGGACTGTTCCCCTCAGGATAAGTAAACAAATAATATTCTGAATCGATTTAAATTGAAATACTACATTTCTAAGTCACTGAAATATAGCCCTAGAACCTATAACGTATGTATATAGTTCGTTTGTTGAAGACACAATTTGGTTTAAAGAAGATAACATTTTCTTATAATGTTTTTTTGCGATCAAGTTTGATTGCTATTAGAAAAAATGGACAATAATGATTCACTATTTGTATAAAAATAGACGAACAATGAGGTTTTCAGAGTTCACAACAGGGTTTACAAATAAAAATTTCTTCGTGCTATTTAAAAAGTTGTAAAAAAAACGTGACACTTTAAACTTAAGTTCGCGACTAGGGCAATCTGGTGCAATTTTGAATTCTGAGTTTAAATTCAAATTTAGCAAAATCTTTTAATAAATCACAGTTTTATCTTATTTTTTAAATTTCTTTTCCATGTATAGTTGCCATAAGTGTCTAGAAGATGGTCCCATTAAGCATCTACAAATCTTTAAATTCTCGAAACATTGTTATGAATTATTCTTGTAAAAAGTGTATATGTCGAAAGAATCTTTAAAACAAACATTCGATGGAGATTTATTGATTGATTTGAAACTGAACTTAAACTTTATTATTCACACAACATCATCATAGTAAATTGGATAATTGTGTTAATGACTTGTGTCATTGTTTTTTCATTCAGTTCTAGAAAATGATATTTTACCCTAAATTATTACATAGTATTTCTTAAACATGACTGTAGTTAAAGGATACCAATACCACAGGAAGACAAAATTTAATACAAGTCCATATCTAGGGAAAAAGTTTATTTGGAGGATTGAAGCACTCTTAAGCTGAACCTAAACTCAGTTGTACATTCATACCCAACGAATGTATAGCAATCAGAATCAGTTTCTTATACGATTTAGCGATACTCATATACAGGAGTACGAAGTTTTTATAATATTTAAAATCACTTCCTGTCCAATGCCAACAACATCACATTTTTTAACTTTGGTCCATAGCTGCCGTTGAAAGAGTTCTAAGAATTTTTCTAAAACTTAAAGTTTGAGACAACTTGCAACGAGAAGTTTACTCTATTTATATGGACTGGAGCCTCTAACTTATAAATGTTGAAGAAATTATAAAAATGTGTATATGAAAAAAAATTTTTTCTAGTTTTCAACTTATTACAAAATAGCATGTTAGAATTCCATTTGTTGTAGATAGTACAATATCTGGAAAGCAATGAAAGGAAAAGTTTTTATTTTAGGTTAAAAAAGAACATCAATAACTCGTTCACAACTAGTTTAAGACAAACTGTATTTTCACTTTCAGTTTTCAGACTTATTGATTTAGTTAGGATGTCTTCTGGTTTATATTCTGCTTAAGGTGAAATGAAAAAAACATCAGGATAATATTTTTTAGTTTTCTTAATATAAAAACCTTTAAAGTTTCATATTTACTTATGAACATCTACAAAGATAATTGCATATTTTCTACTTAAAAAACGACACAATTGTAAATATGTAATTGGAAAAGTGTAAAAAGTTAAAACAATACTTCCTTAACAGTGAGGGCATGTTCCATGTAGATGCAATTGTTCTCACCCATCTGTGTAAAAGAAAATAAAATTGTAGCCAACAATGGAATGACAATTAAGACAAGTGTTGAAAAAGAAGTTATAATTAAAACTGTTTTCGAATCAAAAATGTTTTCTGTTTAATCCCAGGAGGGCCAATAGCATTTCTCAGTACTTCGGTCGGACATTCCCGAACTACATTTCCAAGTGACCTATGATGAAGTCAATCGTCATACCATAGATTAGGAAAAGTCAGCAACAAACATAAGTTGTTTTTAAGAGTCCACTCTCTTTCCCCTTCTCTATTTTACAGGTGCTTACCTTCACCTTCGTAAGAAGGGTATATATAAGTTTGTCATTCCGTTTGTAATTTCTATAATATAATTTTCCGATCCCATAAGTTAAGTCCGTCTGTCCGTCTGTATGTCTGTCTGTCTGTCCGTCTGTCCGTCTGTGTATTTGTTAAAATCAACTTTTAGAGGACCCCAGATATAGGCGAGATCTGAATATTCAATTCTATTAGACATGTTTTCGAGAAGATCGCTATTTAAAATTAGCAAAATCGGTCCATAAATACCGAAGATATGAGCAAAACTCCGAGACAACAAGTTGTTTATAAATGTTTATAAAAACAAGGCAGAGCGAATTAAGAGTAGCAGGGCGAAGGCAGCACCAGTGTCTTGTTATTGGCTAGAAACATGAAATTAAGTATGTGAAACCTGGATTAAGTTAGAAGCCATAAAAGGAAATTTTTTGTACTTTTTCGTTTTTCAAAAGGTTCTTTTTGAGTTTTCTATAATAATGAACTAAGAAACATTAAATTAAGAATAGAGCCCGGATTAAACAAAAATACATCAAAGGGGATTTTTTGGTACTTTTTCGTTCTACAAAAGGTACTTTTTAAATTTTTTCTATAATATTGAACCTAGAAACATGAAATTATGTATGTAGAGTCGGAATTAAGTGGGAAACGTAAAAAGTAAACTTTTTGGTACTTTTTTGTTTTTTAAAAGTTACTTTTTGAATTTTCTATAATACTTATTGAACCTAGAAATATGAAATTGGGGATAAATTTATTTAAAATTCGACATAACGGAATAAAGCGATGTAACTTATTATGATGTTATTTTCGTATTAACCGGAACAATTAATGTGTTTGTGGTGTTGTTGATCTGTAAAGGTGTTTGTTCCAATGTTTGCAACGTCTAAGTATTTCAGTAATTTTCTTTTAATAAAATTGTAAAAATTTAATTTGAAAAAAAGTTTTCTTCTAATTAACGAATGAAAAAGTTGATTATAAACTTTTCAAACAAAATAAATGAATGATAAAGCTGTTGATCACACTATTAAAAGATGACAAAACTTTATGACATTTATACAATGTTTAATGCAAAGTTGTAATAAGTACGCATGTATTTAATGACATCATTAAATTTTTAATTGTAGTTTGTTAAAAAAATTATTGTTGAAAAATTAAAGTTATTATTTGAGTATGACATGGACAAAACTGAAATATTTATGAAACTTTAATAAATTTTACTATTTATCTTCATAGATCTCCCACGAATGTTGGTTTATGGATAGTTTATGATAATAATTTTATACACTCCCAGGAATGCGCATTACGGTACAATCCCAACATTTGTTCTATATATTTATCAGTTATAATGCTAAAGAGGTAGCTGAACTTCTACCTAATGGGTTACTTGCAGATGATCACAATTCTAGAATCATTGGTAATTAATATAGAATCTGAAACCTGGGTTTAGAATAAGGCAATGATCAAGTGACTATCATTGATCCTGATCTTTTAATTCAAGAAAATTAAGCAATATCGGAAATATAATATACCAATAGCTTATTTCATGTGAGTTAATTAACTATTTTTTAAAATTTTGAATAATGAAATTATCCGTTTTTCCCCATTTATATACATATATATAGATTTGTCTTCTTACACATATATCAAATTTTTAATTATTGTACAAAATAATAATGCATCTACAACAAAGGTGAAGGGTATATCAGATTCGGCATAGCCGAATATAGCACTCTTACTTGTTTTTTTTTTTTGACGGTGGGTATAACAATAATGTTGGTTGAGGATGTAAATAACAGAAACATAAGAAAACAAAAATTCACACATAATTTTATGGTTTCACGCTGGATGTAAACTAACCACCCGTAAAAATAGAGAAGGAGAAAGAGAGTGGACTCTTAAAAACAAACTTATGCTTGTTGCTGTCTTTTCGTAATCTATGGTATGACCTAGAAATGTAATTCGGGAATGTACGACCGAAGTACTGAGAAATGCTATTGGCCCTCCAGGGATTAAACAGAAAACACTTTTGATTCGAAAACTATTTTAATTATAACTTCTTTTTCAACACTTGTCTTAATTGTCATTCCATTGTTGACTGCAATTTTATTTTCTTTTACACAGATGGGTGAGAACAATTGCATCTACATGGAACATGTACTCACTGTAAAGGAAGTATTGTTTTAACAGATCATGGGGTTTGTTGAAAAAAGATAAACGAATGAACGATTTATTATGTACAGACACTTGTTTATGCATTTTGCTTTTTACACGTTTCCAACTACATATTTACAATTGTGTCGTTTTCTTAAGTAGAAAATATGTAATTATCTTCTTAGATGTTCATAAGAATATATGAAACTTTAAAATTTTTCCATTTGAAAAATATAAAAAATATTATCCTGATGTTTTTTCTTCCATTTCACCTTAAGCAGAATATAAACCAGAAGACATCCTAACTAAATCAATAAACCTGAAAATTGAAAGTAAAAATACAATTTGTCTTAAACAAGTTTTGAACGAGTTATTGAAGTTCGTTTTTAACCTGAAATAAAAACTTTTCCTTTCATTTCTTTCCAGATATTGTACTATCTACAACAAATGGAATTCTAACATGCAATCTTGAGATAAGTTGAAAACTAGAAACAAATTTATTTTTCAATATACACATTTTTATAATTTCTTCAACATTTATGAGTTAGAGGCACCAGTCCTGATAAATAGAAGAAATCTTTTCGTTATAAGGTGTCTCAAACTTTAAGTTTTTGAAAAATTCTTAGAACACTATCAACGGCGGTTATGGACCAAAGTTAAAGAAAAGTGATGTTTTTGGCATTGGACAGGAAGTGACTTTAAATGTTATAAAAATTTCGAACTCCTATATATGGGTATCGCTAAACCAGATAAGAAACTGATTCTGATTGTTATAAATTCGTTGGGTATGAATGTTTACCTGAGTTTTAGATTCAGCTTCAGAGTGCTTCAATACTTTAGAAAATTATACTTTTTGTATAGATCTTGGCTTATGTTAAATTTTGTTTTCCTGTGGCATTGGTAGCCTTTAACTACAGTCATTTTAAAGAAATACTTAGTAATAATTTAGGGTAAACTATAATTTTCTAGAACTGAATGAAACCACAATGACTTGTGTTTTCATCTTAACACAATTGTCCCATTTACTATGACGACGTTGTGTTAATAATAAAGCTTAAGTTCAGTTTCAAATCAATCAATAAATCTCCATCGAAAGATTTGTAGATGCTTAATGGGACCATCTTTCAGACGCTGATTGCAACTACATATGTTAAAAAAAAAATAAATAAAAAATGAGATGAAACTTTGATTTTTTAAATGATTTTGATAAATTTGAATTTGAACTCAGAATTCAAAATTGCACTAGATTGCCCTACACTCAAAAAAATCCATGCCTAATATATACGACAAATGTCGTACATTGTACGAATCGTTCGTTGTTTCGCACCACGAAATTCTTTCGTAATATATACGAAATTGTACGAAATATTTTAGTATAATGCAAAATATTCTTAAAAAAATTAATTTACATAAATTGAATAAGGGAATTTTGAATAAATATGATAAAATTTACAAAATATTAATTTATTCAAACATTTTTGTTCATTTTAAAATAAATTTTCTAATCTTAGTTCAAATTTATTCTCCACACGAATTTTCAATTTCTTTTATGAAAATAATTCGTGAATAATATTATACTTTTCCTTAATTTTTATAAAAATGTTGTAGTTTTATTTAATCATAATATAATTAATATCATTATGTTTAATTTCGCTAAAATTTAACAAAAAAATATTACGAAAGTTTTTCGTACTTTCGTAATAATAGTAAAGGGTTTTATTAAATAATATTTCGTATTATACACGAAATTTTTGTAAATATTACGAAAATAGAAGTTACGAAATTTTTTTCCGTAAAGTTGTGCATGGATTATTTTCAGTGTAGTCGTGAACTTAAGTTTAAAATGTCACGTTTTTTTACAACTTTTTAAATAGCACGAAGAATTTTTCATTTGTAAACCCTATTGTGAAATTTGAAAACCTTATTGTTCGTCTATTTTTATACAAATAGTGAACCATTATTTTCCATTTTTTCCAATAGCAATCAAGTTTGATCACAAATAAACATTATAGGATAAAGTTATCATTTCTTAACCCAATTGTGTCTTTAACACACGAACTACATACATATGTAATAGATTCTAAGGGCTATGTTTCAGTGTGTTTTATAAATGTAGTCTTTCAATTCAAATCGATTCAGAATATTAAAGGGAACAGTCCTCGTTGTTACTGCGAAAATTGGCGATTGGTATTCCGTTGGTCCCATTATTCAACATCAATTTTAGCAGACTAGTTCAAACATAAGGAATTTGTTTGAACGCACATCCAACCACACCAAACAAAAATAATTTTATGAAAAAACTTGGTATAAAATCATAAAGAATTCTTCTAGTGCAAAAGAACTAAATAATTTATTATTCGTGCATTTGGACAAGTTGATTACTACATGGAGAATTGTTGTTGTAAATAATTCTTATTTAAACTTTGACTACAACAAAATGTTTGCATTTAATTTGTCGCCTCAACCTAGTTGCATGTTGCATTTTAAAACTTATTAAAGCTTACACTTAATCGTCATAAAAACTCAGCTGGCGAAGTCAGTTTTTGTTTAGTTTTCATACACTGTGATTATCTGTTGGCAAAAGAGATTTGTGATGCTTTCCTTCTTTAAAATTCTTGTAAAATTATGTTTTGCGATTTGCAAGTGATAATGGAGTTGTGTTCTTTGAGCTTCAGCATAAATTACATAAATTTTTCCGTGTAGACATACATAATATGAGTGTTTAAGTGTTAATTGAAAAGGTGGCATAAACATTATTTAAAATAATTTAAAGGATGAGGTTGGTATTAACTAGAGACGAATAATAAAATAAGAAAGAGATAAAAACACAAGACCCAAACTATGTATAAGATTTTCTAGGCAAATCCCTTTTCAAAAGCGAACAGTTTTTACTTTCAATTTAAAAAAGCATTTTAAAATTTCTTATTGTAAATATTGCATACAAATAAATAGATTCAAGATTATTCACAATATTAAATGTCAACGATTGTTTACATTACAGATGAGTAGAAGTAACAACTTGATTGATGTTTTACAATCTCCGCTGGAAATGTCAACGCATTGCCTTGGCTTCATTCAAGGTTTACGTATTCTTTCAAGGACAACCTCTTTTTATTACAATTTCAATGGTTGATGCAAATTTTATATGCGATGTCAGTTACTGTGTATAGGAATACATTTTTTAACAGATGCAATTTATAAATTTCTGAAATATTCCACTTGAATGTGACGAATTCATTGCTACCTTATGAAATAGAAGGATAAGCTGCGAGATATTATGTTAAGCCACAGGTTCGAATTCTATGACCAATACTATTGATAACCACTTTTAACAACATAAAAAACTTAACTGATGATGGATTTAGACGAGTATATTATCCAGATTATGCTGTGAAACTTCCAAAAGGCATTAATCTAAAAAAACTTATGGGAGATGACCGAGTAGGCTCTAAGTACCACTTTCCGCTGGCTTGAACTAAGAGAGATAAATGTAAATCTAAAGATGAGAGAAGCTGTTTTGCTCATAAACTTTGAACTTATTAATTCTTTCAATTATTTCAATTAGATAATTAAGAGAATTCTTTCGTCAATATTTGGAATTCAGCTCTCGTAGCATCGAACGGTTTTGCTCTCGTCAGATTAACTTTTTCAACTTCCGTCTCTTTATGGCAATTCAATTCTGAAAGTTTCTGTTATGTTTAGTTAATTGGTAGTGTATCACGTTATTGATCTTCAGGTATCTCACAGTTACCGATCATTTCCGTTTGTGCATATCTGTTGTGTATGATATTGATGATGGAAAAGATATATACCAATGTTTCCTAAGCATCGATTGAAATAGTATTAATGGCATCAGTCATACTCGAATACCATGTACTCTAAATTTCGAAAGCTAGAATGGTATTACACTTTAATTCCAAGGAAATTCAGATTATTGAAGCATCGTTTCGAAAGTTCTTACCTTTAGGTTTGATTTAACTGAAGTGGCAATAACTAGCTTAGCTTTTTCTTCTTAACCTGAAGATTATGGAAACTCCAGTGAGAGATGTGGCCAGCGAGTTCCATTTTCTATTACTTTTATTCAATTCTTCTGGAAGTAGAATTCTCTATGTCTTGGAACAATTAATCTGTCAGGGTATCCTTAGCTTGACCCAACTTCTCTCTCTGTACTAGTAGTCTATTACCCTTCACCACCTATTCTAATTCTCCTTGTTGACATTGTAACCTTCGTCCCCCCAGAAATTATATATTAATAGGAAGGGAACAAAATAAATATACAGAAATACAAATTAATATAAACGTTTTAATAAAAGTCTGTGAGTATTGGCTTTCAGTAGTAATTCAAATGACTAATTCATTTAGTTTTCATTTGAAATAGAGAAAAAAAACTATGATCACTTTCTTAAGATGTTAATGAATGATGTTGAACCACCTATTTTTAAGGGACTCTTAAATGTATAAAAATATACTTAAGTACATAAGGAATTACATACAACAAAGTACTTCATGAGAATGTATCTGTTTTGATATCAGCAAGTAATTACATATGTACATGCATACTGGCAGTTTTGTTTAACATTGATTTGGTAACTAAGAGCACGAATTAAACATTTATTTAGATGTGCAGCAAACATACAACAACAGCAGCAAGATCATTAAGAACTACGTATCTACTTGTTCTGAAATTCTTACTACAAGGAAGACTTTGAGGACGATGAGGTTGTTGATGATAATGATAAAAGCGTGAATAACTTATATATCAAAACAGACATGAAAATAATACCAAAACAAATAAAGTATATAATTAACTGTTTAAGACGAATCTTTATATGCCCTACGAAATGCTTTCAAATCCTAACTTTTAATGAACATATTCTTACAATTTTTTAAGTAATTATTTCCTTTTAATAAGAATTTTGTCTTCTTTACGGTGGTTAAGGTCGAAATTTACATTTTATGGAATATATTTGTGAAAACTGTAGCATAACAACAAAGCGATTATGTAGCAGAACGTAGAGTTTTAGACCAAAACGAACAATATAAAATGTTCGAAGCTGTCTTGAAATATAGAATCAACATTATTTCCATGTCAAATTCCAAACCTGTGTATTCAACATGTGTTGAGAATTGTTGTAACAATCAGACAAACGTATGTTGCATCCACTACAGCATGAAGAATATAATTTGTGGAAATGCGTTTGTTGTTCCTTCGTGTTTTCTTTTGTTTTTGTTGTTGACCATTGAATTGGTTTGAGCCTTTTATACGTAATCTTCCTTCGATGCGGTTGTTATTTCTCGTTGTTCCTGTTGATGTTGGATGCATGTTGTTTATGTGATGTTTACCATGAGTGTGTTGTTGTTGTTGCTGTGGGTGTTGTTATTTTGTAGAATTAAGAAAATTACATGATTATCCATTGATTTTAAATTTCCTTAAGGGTTTTAATACTTGCTAAAAAAGATGATATTCCCAACTACGATAACAAATACAACAGATTTGAAACAACAAGAATTTCTTCAAAATATGTTTAAATCAATACCTGTTTGTACAATTTTGTATATACAACTATTATTTTGTCTACGATAACGTGTGTTAGTCATTGCAATTTACTGTGTTTCACATAAGTTTAAGGTTAAATTTTTTGAAACTCATTCGAATAGACTTTTAAAGCGTTTGAATGTGTATACACATTTATATGCAGAACTACATAATTCCCTAATGTACATTTGATACAAAGTTTAAAAAATATTTGTGTTTACGTGATTTATTAAAATTATTGTTTAAACCAATTTATTACTTTGAAACCCCTTCTCATCTTCCTTAACTCTACTTAGACATACATGATGTATTGACGTTCAATATTTTCTAAAGTTCATTATTAGTAATATTTCATTTTGTAGTCCAATAAATACATTGTTTTACTTTCAGCATGACATGGTTGACGTTGTTCTTAGTCTATGAAGATAAAACATTTGCTAAAAATACTCTTTACTTTTTTAATAAGAAGTATTAAATTTTCTAACAAAAGCAAACTTCTACATACTTATTAAGGAAATAAAAGTCCTGTGCAGTGGTTCTTAATGATCGCCATAGATCTTGGTTCAAAACCAAACATATGTAGAGGTAAACCTTTTTGTAGTCAGTGTAAAAAACTGATTACAACTGAAGCATGAATACGAATAGGGACATAAAGACCAGTTTGCCAAATATTAAAAATTTAATTTTTTGTACATTATTAACTTTATGAAAAGAAGTTCTTTTTAAAATTCGAGATACTTAATATCTTATTGGATTTATCGAATATTGATAAGTTTTCTCAGATATAAACTAGTTGATTGACAATTCCGCAGATGAATCATTTGACTATCGAATTTACTATTGACTAGTCCAACAACTATACACTATGTTTTAACAATTACAACTTCTTGTAATTGTAATTGAAGAATAACAATTTCTCAATTTTAACTTATTAAAAGGTAATTTTGAAGTAATTCATTAAAGTTATTACATTAATTACCATTACTTTTACTGAATCATGTTACAATAATTAAGCTGTTTACATTATTATTACAAATAATTGTAATTTATTGTATTTCAATTACGATCAATTACATTTTATATATTTCTCAATTACACATTACATGTATATAACTGTTAATGAGTTGAATTATTTAATGGTATCATTATATTCCAAGTCTGCTTCATACAATGGCACTGAATTTTCAATTCTTGTTTTGCACTTGCCTTAGGGAATTCCAGTTACATTGTAATTGAATAATTACTTATTATTTTTTTGTAATTAAATTATAATATTATTATTTAAATGTAATTACAATGTTATTGATAAAAATCTAACTTCGAAGTAAAACGATTCTGCATTATGTAATTGTAAATTACATGTAATTGGAAATACTTTAAAATAACTTCAAAATAATTTCAAAATAAATGGATTCTGCATTATGTAATTGTAAATTACAGGTAATTGGAAATACTGCAATTACTAATTAATAATACAAACACTATTACAAGAAAATTGTAATTAGGTATTGCTCAGTTACGCATTACAAATAATTGTAATTGACCCGGTAATCAATTACTAAATTAAATATTAACCAATTATAACTGTAAAGCAGTAACAGTTGATCTGATATGTGTCCACCAGTCCACAGTGCTTATACAATCTTTAAAAGTTTTACTAAATTTTTGTTAAGAACTAAGATTGTCAAAAAATTTTTCTTTGAAATACCAATTTAACTTCACACACATAAGTACATACATATGTATCTACGTATATCCTGTTTCGTCCAAGGACGAACCGTTACATACACATTTGTTGTTACTTATTGTTCCTCTTATGTCTTTTTATACTGAAACTCTTAATTATCAACTAAAGTGTTGTCAGAGTTGGAATATAAATGCATCAGAGTTGGAAGATAACATCGATGGATAAATTATTAATTTTATCCATCTAATGATGAATATTGAAGACCGTTATAAAGTTTTTAATAAAACTATTAAAATGTAAATGAAAATTTGATTACATTTGCAACAGAAATTGTTAATGCTCTTTACATATTCACATTATACCAGATGAACTACATTTACCACTGTCCATCTGACACACTAAGAACTCATCCAGTTGAAGAAGAACCGAAAACTTGTTTGTTTAACTCCACTAGATCAAACTTAATGATTATTGATTGTTTTGTTGTGTCAACTGGTTTAAAATCATCATTAGCAGGAGAACATCAATGATTTAATTACTTAAAAAACTCTTCCTTTTAATTTATTGAAATGCTTTTAGATAATGTGAACGTGTTTGCAGTTTTTATTAAAATAATTGTAATTTTTTTTAAAAATAAAGAAAATAATGATAATTTGACGTAAATTATATCATAAATTGTGTTACAACTGTTATAACTGTTATCACAGTTAATGTAAATGTAACAGATACAATATATGTATATGTAAGAAAGTATAGTTGTTACCTATACAACTGTATGATCAATATATACACCTTAAGACTTACTTATAACGAAGTTTATAGCTTTTTTAGGAATAAACTATCCCAAGATCAGGTAAAATGGTATCCTGGGTCTTAAAATCCCCAATTTGGTAAGATAATGTTTGCAATTTTAATTTTTATTTAAAAACGATGATATTTATATTTAAATGTTTAAATTTGTTCGTGATTTCCAAAAACTGATTCCGTTTCGCATTCATGGCTTTAAGTATGTCTTTATTTTGCTCATTACAATCTAGCTTCATTTGAAAGTACCCATCAGTTCGAAAAAGAGTCAATGCATACGAAAAAGACAGTAATTTCCACCTGGATGATTGTAATTCGTATGTTTTTGGTCTTTCGTCACAAATAAACTCTTTGTAATCGAGAATGAAGACAGTCGTCACTTTAATGTCTCCTTTGTAAGCGAGAGCGGAGGCAATCGTCTCTTTACTGTCTCCAAGTAATCTAGAGATTAGACTCTTAACAGTTGTTTTCGTTTTATTGAACTTCCGAAAGTAGTTATATTACCGATCTTTTAGAGAAATGATTGTTACTTTCTACTAATATGCCACCATCTGGTTGACTCAAATTTATATCTTTCGAGTCAATCATCACATTGATGTCCTATAGTATTCTAGAGAGAAGACACTTTAAATGTTTAACCTTTGTTTCCATTAATATCTTACCACTTGTTGGCTTCAATTCGCATGTTTTTGGCCACTCATCAAGAATAAAAGTAAATCGTCACCATAGCGACAAGAAAAGTAGCGCCAGTTAAACAGCTAGTAATGTGTCTGACTTCCAAGAACACATTTGGAGATTACCATCCTTTGACTATTTTAGACCGTCTTTTTACTGTCTCTTTGTAGGGTGTAGAGTGACGATTGACTTCCACGTAGGACAAGCCCATGTAAAATGGTTGATCAACAGGCTAGGGGCCACCACAAGTAGTAGGTTAAGTGGTCAGTTCGGGACTGTCCCGTCGAACTGCTGGGTATGAATAGTACTTTAATACACATACATCCATCAACTACCTATTACAGACATTTTTGTACTTCCTTTATGATTTCCAACCAAACTATAGAGTGTTAAGTACAATATAATAAATCCCATCGATCTTAATCCTCCTTATATTTGAGAAGAATTCACAGCAGTTAAAAACCATTTTTATTTATTTTTAAAGAAAACTCTTTTAGAAATGCTTATGACATGCTGTACGCCATTATTAAGTCCGATTACAAAAAGTAAAGTTGAAACCCCTTCTCAGCATATGACCATTGTGGGATTTAAAAAATCGCATGAAACCCGTGTTCTCTCTACTAATCGTCGATTTGTTGTCAATTGAATGTACGTTTCGTCATTATATAAAAGCAACAAATTCCTCTATTACTGGTCATACATAATTGATGAGAAAATGTAATTGAATTAATGTAATGACGACTAGAAAACACGACTTTGTGACAAAAACCTGTAAGATTTCTTTTTAATTTCGCGCCATTTTCATGAGTGGAACGCTAATAGCTGTCAAAATTTGATGGAAATTTACAGTTAGCAAGTAGGTATTGATATGAATGACAGATTAATCAATGATTTAATGTTAAGATGGTCTAAATGTACTTCTTTTCTGTTGCTCAATCACATTGAACAAAATGTTTGGTTGCTTATTTTCTAATTAACGAGTAATTAGAAAATAAGCAACCAAGTTTAGATAACTTTACCTTTAAAATAAATGCTTTACTAAACAAAAATAATGCTATATTTAACTTATAATGATCATTATAGGAAATCCTAATCCAAGTTTAGTTTTAACAACATTAAGTTGGATCTCACTTTGCGGTTAGGATTAAAGGGATTAATAAGTAAATTATCAGGTTTCTTAGTAACAACCTAAAGACAATGACTAGATGATTACTTTAACATTCTATATGCATTTCATTAATGTTTTCACAACTTTTCTTAATACCCTATTAAACTTAAAAGAGGATCTAAAAAGTGACTAAGCGTTGGCAGCTGTATGTTGTACAAAGTTAAAAAACCAAGATGTGATAAGAAGAGTGTGTTTTATATAGAACTCTATGTGTTGACTTGTGACCAAAGGAACTGGTTTCCTTAAACTTCAAACGCATGTAAAAAGAGTTTGACTTCGGATGCTAAAGCTTGTATATGTTGTGGTGCATCGAGTCTAAAGTTTAATTTAATGAAAATATAAGTTTTGTTGCAGTTAAATTAATAAGTACTGACAATAGCGCAGGATTAAAATTTGTTTGAATGAAGGTAAACCAACAAATGGATATATTGCTAACTTTTTTGTTTAACAGAGTATTGAACATTGAAATGATAAAAACAATTCGAGTTATAAAAATAAAGTATTTGGTAGAACTATAATACGTTCGCCCATACCCAGCAAACATTCAGTAATGACCCCTTCTGACACAACAATTTACTGCTCAATGTTTACTTTATAACATCTGCATTACTTGTAAGTATTATTGTAATGACTTTATGCACAATAAAATAACTAAGCAGAGGAGTTGTAAGTAAGAAAACGAACAAAAGGCCTAGGTTCGTACTTTGTGTGAGTAATGTCTTTTTTTGTCTTTAAAACAAAACAACTTTTTAAAGTCCCCATTTGTAATTACTTATTTATATGGTTATTTATAAGCAATCGTGTTAACTATTCGCTTCCAATGTGATTAGTCGTATTAAAATAATGAGTTAAAATGCTATTGATTACGTCGTGAAAAGCGTTTCTTTTAACTATTTAATTTATTGCTGCGTAAATATTAATATCTATATCAAATAGCCTTGTAATAACTTTGAAGTAAATTAATAGACTAAATCACATATTCTTTTACAGCAATCTTCTTTTTCATGTAGTTTCGATTATAACAACCCAAAGTCGCTTTAAAAACCAAAGAGCAAAATAGCATAAATACAGCCCGAAATTAGAGAATTAGAAGGAAAACTATTCATAATAAGAAATTTTCTTAAGATATGACCCAAAGAGCCAAACTATTCATTTGGTGAAAGCTAGAAAATTACGGAGATCACATATAGACATATCTAACTGTTCTTCCTCCTTACTAAATCTAATAATTGACTTTTCAAAGCTGTAACAGCTGCTGAACTCTCCTCATAAATTATTACATCTAGCTGTTTTGGAATTGATTGGGATGGAGCACCAGCTAAATGCCTACTGGTCCCACATAGACCTTGCGTCCCCTATATATGCCCAGCATGCAGACAGCTCCCCATGGTACCCACCATATATTCAACTGCCCAACCCTTTACTTAGCCCAATTCATTTATGGACTAACCCTGTAGAAGGACCTAAATATAAGGTAATAGTAATTAATGCACATAAACGTATAGATTTCTTTCCAAGTTACTGTGTAATCTATTACATTCGAATTTAAGTAATAGATTACACAGTAAGGAATTTCTGAAACAAGTAGTTGTAATTGATAAAACTTCAATTACAAATTTTATTTATTGCAATTTGTTAAATCAAATTATTTTAAAGAAAGCCTGGTAAAAAGTGCATATCTGTTCAATATATGGATTATCAATAGACTACTACATTGACTAGTCTATGCAGTAATACAATATCCATTGACCCACAGTCGGCAATTATACTAGTAGTGTAGGCTATAGACTATTAATATAAAAAATCTATTCATATAAAAGTGAATGGAATAGTATATAGAATAGCCAATTTACTAGTTTATAGACCAGACAATAAGTTTATAGACCAGTTAATAGAATAGTCCATGCAGTAATCAAAAGATTAATCTTTGAAACAGTCAATAGACGAGTTTAGTTGTAATCAGTTATTCACACTGACTACAAAAAGGTTTACCTCTACATATGTTTAGTTTTGTACCATGATTAATGGCGATCATTAAGATCTACTACACAGG
The DNA here is from genome assembly GCF_022045245.1 of Lucilia cuprina. Classification (NCBI taxonomy): domain Eukaryota; kingdom Metazoa; phylum Arthropoda; class Insecta; order Diptera; family Calliphoridae; genus Lucilia; species Lucilia cuprina. The sequence continues at coordinate 56,244,256 of NC_060950.1, read as the reverse complement.
ACTTTTATTTCCTTAATTAATAGGTAGGAGTTTAATTTTGTTGGACAGTTTTACAGTCCAAAATGAAAAAGTAAAGAATATTTTTACTTATAATTTTATCTTCTTAAACTAAGAGCAAAGTTAAATATCTAATACATAACCTAAAAAGTGATTAAGGGCGGGTTTCTTACTCCTCAGTTAAACTATGCTTAACTTGCTGTTAGATTAAACTCGGAACAAATTTAGTCGGACTTTAACCGATAATTGTATTTTTCAGTTTTAGATTTAAGCTCAGTTAACTTTGTTTGTAATGCCAAGTTTTCACTCAAAAACATAAACAATGAACAATGAACAATGAACATTTTGTAAAATGAAAAATGTTTGGAAAAATGTTAAATAAACATTTAAAACAATAATAAATAAAACAAAACAATTCAGAAAAATGCAATTTACTTAAAATATTAAGTTTTTGTTCTTCCGAAATCATTGTTTTATTGTTTTTGTTAATTGTGTTTTCTCACTTATAACTTGAGTTTAATGGCCCAATTACACTCAGTTAAACTAAGATAATAAGTAACTTTACTGATAACTGAAAAACACGAAACATATATTAATCCAGGTTTAACCAAAGAATGAAGATTATCTTTATCTGTAAAACCCGCCCTAAGACAGTCAAATAGTGGTTAATTATTTAATTTATTATAAATATGAGAGACAAAAAAAACAACTTAAAATCAATTCTCATCTTAAATTTGTGTCCATTTAGACAACAAAGTTTAAAGCATTTACGAATAAGAAGAGTGTATTTTTTGAAATTTCGTTAAGCATTAATATAACAGATCTATTTTGTTGATTTTAAAAATAACATCAAATCAATCTTATACTTAACTGATGGAACTAATTGAAACTGTAACAATTTTAGTTGCAAACTAATTGAGGAAATATATTGATATGGATGCTATATGTGGCTACAAATACGTTAACTGCAGCATTAACAATTTGTTGCACTTTATTTTTTTGTGTTCAACAAATACATAAATTGATGTAACCAATGGAATGAATGAATACAAATCTTACATTTTCGACTTTAAGATGAATACAAAAGAAAAGCTGTCAAATGCAGACTTGAAACACGAGCATGAATTTGAAATTTACTTTATGATCGCACTTTAAAAGAATATAGACTTTCAGTTTGGTTCAATAATTTCTAATGATGTTTATACCACCATCATTATACATTTGTACTGATGTTTGTAACACACAATCGGATAAGAGTCACTTTCTGTATCTATTTAGCAATGTCCATTCATGTAAACACTTGTAATCAAAATACAGGTCGCAATTTTAAATCAATTCGATAAACTTCATTAGTTTTTACCCAATAATGAACCTCATTGATTTTGATGGGAATTGTCTATTATTTCATTCAAGAATTTAATAAGGACTCAAAATATACGTATCTATACATGTATTATTATGGGTCAGAGAACAATATTTCAATGCGTTTAAAACGGATTGATAAAATCAATATACTGATCATACTTTTAATGGTGGGTATATACAAAACTGACAATATGTGTTACTAGTAGTTGAAATATCTCTTCGTAAGTAATTTCAACAAGTTGTCCTTTTTTATGTTGAGTTAAAAGAATGTTTATGCAATAGTCATATTAAACTACTAGATATTACTCCGCCTTATGTCTACACTGTAGCGAAAGCTTAACATACCTCCTGTATGTCTTGCAAATATTTTTCATAAAGATGATCGTCACAAATTAAATAAAAACTGAAATATTTTAATTGTCTTCAAGTAAGTAGCAAAATGTTAGGAATGGTCTACAAGCACAAAGACGTTTCAAAACGATTTAGCGGCATTGGATTGCAATGTGAACATAACAGTTGTAAAATACGGTTAGTGAGTACATTACGATCATTTCGATGGACGACAAATTAAACGAAAACATATAAATCTCATGCCTTCTGCTGGAAAATGTTGTTAGTTTTTATTGCAAAAGTTTTTCTACTTTGTCATGGAATGACAGCAAATTAATCTTGAGCAACTTCAATGGAAGTGAATGAAGTTGAGGTATCAACGCACAAATTTAAGTTTAAAATATTTTATGTTGTCTAACCTCATGAAAATTGCTTAGAAATTTATATATTGAAATAAGAATCTACAGGTCCTCATGTCGGCACATTTTATGAGTGTAAGTCAATATTTTTTATATTAATGATTAAGTGTTTGTACTGGTGTTTGGATTTGTACCAAAATCCTTTACAAACCTTTAAATATACCGATCAATATGGTATCATTTTCAATAAAGTCATGTCCGTCCATCTAGCTGGCTTTCCATATAAACATTGAGACTAAGGCGCCTCTTTATGTTGAAGGAAGGAACCCATCAAAAATAGTTGCAATTGAATTCAATTTGCATTTCGAAATGAAAAAAATATAAAAATTTGTGTTTTTAGCTTTAAACTAAATGGCAAAACGACAACAGCTTGCATAATGATTTATCCATTATATGAAATTTTATTATTAATAGAAAACTTTTTTTGTAATTTTCAAAAAGAGACCTAAAATAACTTGTCTACATAAGGTTGTTTAAGATTATTTGTTTACATTTCTAACAGGTCATTTGGTTCACAGTTTAATTACTTTGGTTATGTGGCCGATTTATTTTTAGTCTCTGTTTCGAAAATATTAGTTGATTTTCTAAAATATAAACTATTCGAGCTTTTGGGAACCCGGTTTCTTCAGAAATGACGAACAACTAATCACTGTGATAAATATATTGATATGCAATTAAATTTACAACTATTAATGAATATTTTGTAAAATTTTTAATGAATAAAATGAATTTATAATTAACACATCAACATACATAAGTATTACATGTTGCACATACAATGTAGTATTGTGACATATTTTCAGA
>NC_060950.1:56158454-56241241 GCF_022045245.1 Lucilia cuprina | reverse complement strand
TCTTTATGAAAAATATTTGCAAGACATACAGGAGGTATGTTAAGCTTTCGCTACAGTGTAGACATAAGGCGGAGTAATATCTAGTAGTTTAATATGACTATTGCATAAACATTCTTTTAACTCAACATAAAAAAGGACAACTTGTTGAAATTACTTACGAAGAGATATTTCAACTACTAGTAACACATATTGTCAGTTTTGTATATACCCACCATTAAAAGTATGATCAGTATATTGATTTTATCAATCCGTTTTAAACGCATTGAAATATTGTTCTCTGACCCATAATAATACATGTATAGATACGTATATTTTGAGTCCTTATTAAATTCTTGAATGAAATAATAGACAATTCCCATCAAAATCAATGAGGTTCATCATTGGGTAAAAACTAATGAAGTTTATCGAATTGATTTAAAATTGCGACCTGTATTTTGATTACAAGTGTTTACATGAATGGACATTGCTAAATAGATACAGAAAGTGACTCTTATCCGATTGTGTGTTACAAACATTAGTACAAATGTATAATATTCTCTCCACATCAGTACAAATGTATAATATTCTCTCTTAAAGTCGAAAATGTAAGATTTGTATTCATTCATTCCATTAGTTACATCAATTTATGTATCTGTTAAATACAAAAACTGAAGTGCAACAAATTGTTAATGCTGCAGTTAACGTATTTGTAGCCACATATAGCATACATATCAATATATTTCCTCAATTAGTTTGCAACTAAAATTGTTACAGTTTCAATTAGTTCCATCAGTTAAGTATAAGATTGATTTGATGTTATTTTTAAAATCAACAAAATAGATCTGGTATATTAATGCTTAAAGAAATTTCAAAAAATACACTCTTCTTATTCGTAAAAGCTCTAAACTCTGTTGTCTAAATGGACACAAATTTAAGAAAAGAATTGATTTTGAGTTTGTTTTTGTCTCTCATATTTATAATAGATTAAATAATTAACCACTATTTGACTGTCTTAGGGCGGGTTTAACAGATAAAGATAATCTACATTCTTTGTTTAAACCTAGTTTAATATATGTTTCGTGTTATTCAGTTATCAGTAAAGTTACTTAATATTTTAGTTTAATTGAGTGTAATTGGGCAATTAAACTCAAGTTATAAGTGAGAAAACACAATTAACAAAAACATTAAAACAATGATTTCGGAAGAACAAAAACTTAATATTTTAAGTAAATTGCAATTTTCTGATTTGTTTTGTTTTATTTATTGTTGTTTTAAATGTTTATTTACTTAACATTTTTCCAAAATTTTCCATTTTACAAAAGAATTGTTTGCAAAAAACAGCTGTTCATTGTTTATGTTTTTGAGTGAAAAGTTGGCAATACTAACAATGTTAATTGAGCTTAAATCTAAAACTGAAAAATACCAACATCGGTTAAAGTCCGCTTAAATTTGTTCAGAGTTTAATCTAACAGCTAGTTAAGCCTAGTTAAACTGAGTAGTAAGAAACCCGCCCTTATTTGCAAAAGATAAAAAACAATATAAATTTTTTAGTTTGATTTTAAGAATATAAAAAACTATAATTATTTTAAAGTGTAAAATGTAATTTACATCTAACAAGCAAATTTTCAGTTCTCAGTTAAACTAGGCTTAACTTGCTGTTAGATTAAATTCGAAACAAATTTGGGCGGACTTTAACCGATGATTTTGTTTTTCAGTTTTAGATTTAAGCTCAGTTAACTTTGTTAGTATAGCCAACTTTTCACTTTAAAACATAAACAATGAACAGCTGTTTTTTGCAAACAATACTTTTGTAAAATGGAAAATTTTGGAAAAATGTTAAATAAACATTTAAAAAATAATAAATAAAACAAAAATAAATCAGAAAATTGTAATTTACTTAGAATATTAAGTTTTTGTTCTTCCGAAATCATTGTTTTATTATTTTTGTTAATACTAAAGTTTAATTGGGCAATAACACTCAGTTAAACTAAGATAATAAGTAACGTTACTGTTTACTGATAAACACAAAATATATATTAAACTAGGTTTAAACAAAGAATGTAGATTATCTTTATCTGAAAAACCCGATCTAAATATCAAATTTTTACTGATTTTAAAAATAAGACAAGCTACCCAGCAAAAAAAAGTGTGGAAAAAGATGTAGTATTTTCATCACAACTAGTAACTCGAAGTACTTTAAATTCCAATTACACTCAGTTAAACTAAGATAATAAGTAACTTTACTGATAACTGAAAAACACGAAACATATATTAAACCAGGTTTAACCAAAGAATGAAGATTATCTTTAGCAGAAAAACTCGCCCTAAGTTGTCGTCTGTAGAGTATTTATGTAGTTAAGCAAAATATTTTTTGGACATTTGTGATTTGAATAGGTTTTAGTTTCCTGTAAAAAAATTAGATATAAAAAAGAAACACAATATATTGAAACCAAAGTTTTTAATTATTTTTTTTAGCAGTTTTTATTCCATTTATTTTTTATTTCAAAATATGATAATGAGACATAAGAAAATTGTATTTATTTGAAATATAAGTTTTATTAATTTTTTTTTAATCTAGTACAAAGAAAATATATCAGAGACACAATCAAATGTTTACAATTATAGGATTTTGTTTTTAAGTTTTGATATACAATAATATAAATATATATATACATAATAAAGTTTATTAAGTATTTTATTTAATAATAAGTTTACATGATTTATTTTCATTAAGTTAACATTAATTTCAGTCGAAAAGTCTTGTCTCTGTGTTTCGAGCACAAAAAAATATAAAAAAAAACAGAGAACAATTAATTATTATTATTAAAAATAGAGGAAACTTTACACTTAAAGGCAGAAAAAAATAATTAATAAAGTTATAATAATTTTGCAGACATCAAAAGAAAGTTATTCAGTCATGTTTATAACTATTAGTTATTAACATTTTAAATTTGTAATAAATTTTAATTAGAAAAGACTATTAAGTAAAAAAAGGAAAAAAACGTTACATTATAAATTCATTCGGTTGCCTTTTTTTAAGATTATTTTTCTGTCTTTTAAATATGTCTATTTGTTTAACAATTTCAAAACCCTTGGGGTTGAATTTTTATTTTACTTTATATTTATTATTATGTTTAAGTAGTTAAAAGAGAGTAAATGTGTGTAAAATTTAAGTAATTTAGTTTATTTTTCAACAATTAAGTTTAAATTTCAATGACATTTCGAAATTTTAACACAAAATGATTTTCAGGAGCTAATGTGAAAATTAAAATGATTTTTTTTAAATTTGAATGGCAATAACATAACATCATCTTGTAACATGAAACTAAAATGGCGTTTTTTATTATGATAATAAAAGCAAATGACACATTTTTTTCTAAATTATTAAATAACACAGGACAACAATATTAAAAAAGGAACAAAGCCGTCATTATCTAAGAATTGAGCAAAAAATAGTTTAGAAATCGGAAACAAGTTTTCAAAATAATAATTTTTCTAAGAGAAAGTTTGCAATATGATTTTCAACAATTTTCAATTAAATCTAGTACAAAGAGCCTTAGCTGCCATTACAGAAACAAAAAATTTAAAAATTTTAAAGTGTCATTTGTTTTTTTCAAACAATTTAATTATAAAATATGATTTACTTTTCTTTATGGTAAAATTTTTATTGTTAATTGTAAACGACAATTGATTGTTTGAATTTCAACGAATTATAATGTATTAAAACGATTAAAATGAAACTGAGCCAAAAGTCCACGTTTGATTAAAACGCATTCGTGTTGGCAACAATGTCACTGAGGTATGGCAACGCTATTAGTGTTATTAGCATTACCATCCGAAGGGGTGTTGGTGGTTGTGGTACTGATGGTGTTGTTCGTGTCTGAGGAAACGGATGCAACTAGGCCATTGCCTATGATACCGCCATTAGTCGCCTTAGTCACATCATCGCCCACAATCAACACCTTACCCACACCATCAGGAGCTACCAACTCACCGCTTAATCCATCAAGACCTAGTGAGACATCTCCGGGTATCTTGGGCTTAGGACGATGTGTATCGACTGCTTCGATGGGTAATTTAATATGTTCCACCTTACAGCCATAGGCCACTGGTGTCAATTTGATGACAGTGTGTAGTGGTACATACAGATAGGGCAATTCATCGGCCGACTTGTCGAGAAAGTAGGCAAACAGACAACGTAAAAAATTCCAAAACAGCTAGATGTAATAATTTATGAGGAGAGTTCAGCAGCTGTTACAGCTTTGAAAAGTCAATTATTAGATTTAGTAAGGAGGAAGAACAGTTAGATATGGCTAAATGTGGTCTGCGCAATTTTCTAGGTTTCATCAAATGAATAGGTTCGCTTTTTAGGTCATTAATTTACTTCAAAGTCATTACAAGGCTCTTTGATATAGATATTGATATTTACGCAGCAATGAATTAGATAGTTAAAAGAAACGCTTTTCACGATGTAATCATTAGCGTTTTATCTCATTATTTCAATACGACTGATCACATTAGAAGCGAGTAGTTAACACGATTGCTTAAAATTACCATTTAAATAAGTAATGACACTTTAAAAAGTTGTTTTGTTTTAAAGACAAAAACATTACCCATATAAAAAACGAACCCAGGCCTTTTGTTCGTTTTCTTAGTTACAACCCCACTGCTTAGTTATTTTATTGTGCATAAAGTCATTACAACAATACTTACAAGTAATGTAGATAATATGTAGTAATTATTGAGCGAACGTATTAAGTCCCAAATAGAGTACACAAGCGGCTTGACAAACATATTTTTTTCATTGCAATATACACTACACAAACATTGCCCATACAAACATCGATTTTTTCTCGTTTTTGTGGACTTGCAAAGATATAGATTTAAATTTTTCTTCGAAATATAAATTTTGTAATAAATTATTTATTTATTAATATAAACAATACAAACAGTTTGTGTAAAATCAAAAATTTTTTATTTTTGTACAAGCAAACCGCAAGCATTTGTACAAACACGAAACACCCTCATACACTACACAACAGGCTTGCACAAACGTAAAATTCTAGTATGTTTGTCAAGCTGCTTGTGTAGTCTATTTGGCCCTTTAAAGTTCTAGCAAATATTTGATATTTATAGCTTGAATTGTTTTTATCATTTTAATGTTTAATACTCTGTTAAACAAAAGAATTGGTTTTAGCTTCATTCATACAAAATTTAATCCAGCACTATTTGTCAGTATTTATTAATTTAATTGTAACAAAACTTCCACTTTCATTACAATAAACTTAATCCTCACTGCATTGCAACATATACTAGCATTGGCATCCAAAGTCAAACTCTTTTTACATGCATTTGAAGTTTAAAGAAACCAGTTCCTGTGGTCACAAGTTAACACATAGAGTTCTATATAAAACACATTCTTCTTATCACATCTTGGTTTTTTAATTTTGTACAACATACAGCTGCCAACGCTTAGTCAGATCCTCCTTAGATCCTCTTTTAAGTTTAATAGGGTATTAAGAAAAGTTGTGAAAATATGAATGAAATACACGTAGAATGTTAAAGTTTTCATCTAGTCACTGTCTTTAAATTGTTACTGAGAAACCTGATAGTTTATTAATCCCTTTAATTCTAACCGCAAGATGACATTGAACATAATGATGTTATAACTAAAATTGGATTAGGATTTCCTATAATGATCATTAAAAGTTAAATATAGCATTATGTTTGTTCAGTAAGGCACTTCTTTTAAAGGTAAATTTATCTAAACATGGTTGTTTCTTTTCTAACCTAGTAAAAACTTGGTACTTGTACCATAACCACTTACTTTTCAATTACTATTTACTTGCCGTCTGCTTTACCTTACAGTACTCGAGTAATAACATTCTTTTAATCTGATATAGAAGTACTTTATTTTCGGCTTTGTCATTTTGTTTGCAGTGGTGCAGTGAGTAGAATATTTAACTAACAAACCGAAGTCCCTGGTTCATATTCTCACTCACTCCTTTTTATTATTAAAAACAAAACAACTTACTCAACAACTTCTTTGTAAGCAAAATATACTTTTTTAAAACTCTATTTGTAAGCGAGCGTAGAATTACTTGCCTCCAATGACATCAGCGTATTAAAATAATGAAGAAGTAGTAAAAACAGATTTCATTAGCATTTCAATTTATTACTTTTTAATGTAAGTTTTTCCTTGGTGAGTAACAAGTGGAACATTTTCTTCAATGTTATGCAACAGAACAACAGAATAAAAATACATTTAGCCCGTCTTAACATTAAATCACTGGTTAACCTGTCATTCATATCAATACCTACTTGATAACTGTAAATGTCCATCAACTTTTGACAGCTATTAGCGTTCCACTCATGAAAATTGTGCAAAATTAAAAAGAAATCTTACAGGTTTCAATTACAAAGTTATGTTTGCTAGTCTTCATTACATTAATTCAATCACATTTTCTCATCAATTGTGTTCGACCAATAATTGAAGAATTTGTTGCTTTTATATAATGACGAAACGTATACTCAATTGACAACAAATTGACGATTAGTAGAGAGAATAAGGTTTTTATTCGTTTTCATAAATCCCATAATGGTCATATGCTGTAAAGAGGTTTCAAGTTTAGTTTTTGTAATGAGGCTTAAAAATGGCGTACAACATGTCATAAGCATTTTTAAAAGAATTTTCTATGAAAATAAATAAAAATGGTTTTAAACTGCAGTGAATTCTTCTCAAATATAAGGAGGATTAAGATGGATGGGATTTATTATATTGTATTTAACACTCTATAGTTTGGTTGAAAATCATGAAGGAAGTACAAAAATGTTTGTAATAGGTAGTTGATGGATGTATGTGTATTAAAGTATTATTCATACCCAGCAGTTCGACGGGACAGTCCCGAACTGACCACTTAACCTACTACTTGTGGTGGCCCCTAGCCAGGTGACCGACCATTTTACATGGGCTTGTCCTACGTGGAAGTCAATCGTCACTCTACACCCTACAAAGAGACAGTAAAAAGACGGTCTAAAATATGCAAAGGATGGTAATCTCCAAATGTGTTCTTGGAAGTCAGACACATTACTAGCTGTTTAACTGGCGCTACTTTTCTTGCCGCTATGGTGACGATTTACTTTTATTCTTGATGAATGGCCAAAAACATGCGAATTGAAGCCAACAAGTGGTAAGATATTAATGGAAACAAAGGTTAAACATTTAAAGTGTCTACTCTCTAGAATACTATGGGACATCAATGTGATGATTGACTCGAAAGATATAAATTTGAGTCAACCAGATGGTGGCATATTAGTAGAAAGTAACAATCATTTCTCCAAAAGATCGGTAATATAACTACTTTCGGAAGTTCAATAAAACGAAAACAACTGTTAAGAGTCGAATCTCTAGATTACTTGGAGACAGTAAAGAGACGATTGCCTCCGCTCTCGCTTACAAAGGAGACATTAAAGTGATGACTGTCTTCATTCTCGATTACAAAGAGTTTATTTGTGACGAAAGACCAAAAACATACGAATTACAATCATCCAGGTGGAAATTACTGTCTTTTTCGTATGCATTGACTCTTTTTCGAACTGATGAGCAAAATAAAGACAAAGTTAAAGCCATGAATGCGAAACGGAATCAGTTTTTGGAAATCACGAACAAATTTAAACATTTAAATATAAATATCATCGTTTTTAAATAAAAATTAAAATTGCAAACATTATCTTACCAAATTGGGGATTTTAAGACCCAGGATACCATTTTACCTGATCTTGGGATAGTTTATTCCTAAAAAAGCTATAAACTTCGTTATAAGTAAGTCTTAAGGTGTATATATTGATCATACAGTTGTATAGGTAACAACTATACTTTCTTACATATACATATATTGTATCTGTTACATTTACATTAACTGTAATAACAGTTGTATCATAATTTGTGATATTTGTCATTATTTTCTTTATTTAAAAAAAAAATACAATTATTTTAATAAAAACTGTTAACATGTTCACATCTAAAACCGTTTCAATGAATTAAAAGGAAGAGTTTTTTAAGTAATTAAATCATTAATGTGCTCCTGCTAATGATGATTTTGAAACAGTTGACCCAAAAAACAATCAATAATCATAAAGTTTGATCAAGTGGAGTAAAACAAACAAGTTTTCGTTTCTTCTCCAACTGGATGGGTTCTTAGTGTGTCAGATGGACAGTGGTAAATGTAGTTCATCTGGTATAATGTGATTATGTAAAGAGCGTTAAAAATTTCTGTTGCAAATGTAATAAAATTTTTATTTACATATTAATAGTTTTATTAAAAATTTTATAACGATTTACGATATTCATCATAAGATGGATAAAATAAATAATTTTTAATGACATATTTTAAATGAATTTAAATCAAATCTTAAATATAACCAGAAACTTTGAATATCGCTCTCAGCTTGGAATTTGTTAAACATATTTTGCTTAATCTTAAAACCCAAAATTTGTGGTTCCTAAAGTATAATACAACAACTCCGGTTAATTAAGTTTTCGATCAAGAATAATAAAATTATCACAAAATTAGTATGTTTAAGATCCTGTTGGCAAAAATTATCTGAAAGTACCCTTAAATAAAGTCCTTATTAACACCGCGATGTTATCTTAATCGCATTTATATTCCAACTCTGACAACACTTTAGTTGATAATTACGAGTTTTATTATAAAAGGAAACTATAAGTAACAACAAATGTGTAAGTAACGGATCGTCGTTAAACGAAACAGTATTGTTAAAGGATATGCGTAGATACATATGTATGTACTTATGTGTGTGTAGTTGAATTGATATTTCAAGAAAATATTTCAATCTTAGCTCTTGACAAAAATTTTATAAAACTTTTAATGATTGTGTTTAATAAGCACTGTGGACTGCTGAACACATATCAGATCAATTGTTACTGCTTTACAGGTATTAGTGGTTAATATTTAATTTAGTAATTGATTACCGGGTCAATTACAATTATTTGTAATGCATAACTGAGCAATACCTAATTACAATTTTCTTGTAATTGTATTTGTATTATTACCAATTATTTGTAATTTCAGTGTTACCAATTACCTGTAATTTACAATTACATAATGCAGAATAGTTTTTTTTTCGAAGTTAGTCTATATAAATTACATTGATTTAATAAGTAATTATTCAATTACAATGTAACTGGAACTCCTTAAGTCAAGTGCAAAACAATAATTAAAAATTCAGTATCATTGTAAGTAGCAGACTTGTGATGTAATTATACCCTACACCACTATAGTGGGGAGGGTATTATGCGTTTGTGCTGATGTTTGTAAAACCCAAAAATATTGGTTCTAGACCCACCTTAAAGTATACTAATCGGCTCAGAATCACTTTCTGAGTCGATTTAGCTATGTCCGTCTGTCCGTCTGTCCGTCTGTCTGTCTGTGTGTCCATGTAAACCTTGTGCGCACGCTACAGGTCGCAATTTTCAAGATAATGGGATAAAATTTGGCACACACGCTTTTCTTGGCCCAAGGACAAAGCCTATTGAAAATGGTTAAAATCGGTCCATTATTTCGACTAGCCCCCATACAACCGTACCCCTCAAATAGGCCCTTTTGGCTTATAATTAATTTAAATTATCTTTTATGTTAACAAAAGTCGACAAAACTTAGTTTTATACAACTTTAAATGACACTACCGATTTATGTAATGATCGGGCTTCATTTGACCCTATCCCCCATACAAACTCCCCTTTAGAAAATGACTTAAAGGTCAAAATTCACTTACAAACACTAATAACACTTTTAAATTCTACATAAATAATATTGAAGAAGACTTAACTCCCCCTACCAATATTTTTAAGGATAGGGCCATATTTGGCCCTACTCCCCTTTGAGCCCTCTTAAAAAAATCTCTTTTTTGCCAAAAAAAAAAAGTAAAAATATTCCGAAATAAAGTTAAAAAACAAACCAAATGCTTTAATTTTTTAAACTTTTTTAACATATATACTGACTTGTGTAGGGTATCATATGGTCGGCTACGCCCGACTATACATTCATACTTGTTATAACATTAAGTTATTCATCTCTTGAACAGTTGTATACATCCAATGTGTATTTCAAAAAATATTGCATTACAATTAATTATAATTGAAGTATTTTTAATTTTAATTGATCGTATTAAAACTAAAATCAATTATAATTTATTGTAATTATAATTTAGTAAAAATAATTCAGTAAAAGTAATAATAATGAATGTAAAAACTTTAATGAATTACTTCAAAATTACGTTTTTAATAAGTTACAATTAAGAACTTGTAATTCTTCAATTACAATTACAAATAGTTGTAATTGTTGTGACTTCAATTACAAATTCAATTTATTGCAATTTGTTAAATCAAATTACTTTTTAAGAAAGCCTGGTAAAAAGTGCATATTTGGTCAATATATAGATTATCAATAGACTACTACATTGACTAGTCTATGCAGTAATACAATATCCATAGACCCACAGTCGGTAATTATACTAGTGATGTAGTCAATAGACTGTTAATATAAAAAGTCTATTCATATTAATAGTATATAGAATAGCCAATTTACTAGTTTATAGACCAGACAATAAACTAGTTATTTAGACTAGTTAATAGAATAGTCCATTCAGTACTCAAAAGATTCATCTTTGAAACAGTCAATAGACGAGTTTATATATATAAAAAAAAATTGCAAATATCCAAAAAACCAATAAGTATTTAAGTATCTTGAATACTAAAAGTTAAGACTGTTTCAAAATTTAAATTTTCAATATTTGGCAAACTGGTCTTAATGTCTTTATTCGTATCCATGTTTCAGTTGTAATCAGTTATTCACATAAACTACAAAAAGGTTTACCTCTACATATGTTTGGTTTTGAACCAATATTAATGGCGATCATTAAGATCTACTACACAGGACTTTTATTTCCTTAATTAATAGGTAGGAGTTTAATTTTGTTGGACAGTTTTACAGTCCAAAATGAAAAAGTAAAGAGTATTTTTAGTTATAATTTTATCTTCTTAAACTAAGAGCAAAGTTAAATATCTAATACATAACCTAAAAAGTGATGAAGGGCGGGTTTCTTACTCCTCAGTTAAACTAGGCTTAACTTGCTGTTAGATTAAACTCGGAACAAATTTAGGCGGACTTTAACCGATAATTGTATTTTTCAGTTTTAGATTTAAGCTCAGTTAACTTTGTTAGTAATGCCAAGTTTTCACTCAAAAACATAAACAATGAACAGCTGTTTTTTGCAAACAATAATTTTGTAAAATACATTTGGGAATTATAAGGAATTATATAGTTCTGCATATAAATGTGTACACACATTCAAACGCTTTAAAAGTCTATTCGAATACTGGGTTTCCAAAAATTTAACCTTTAATTTATGTTCAATACAGTAAATTGCAATGACTAACACACGTTTTCGTAGACAAAATACTAGACAATTATCTATCAAAATCTGATACACTGCAGACTAGTTGTACGATACTGCTTAGGTCTCTACGATATCTAGTTTAATAATATATTTCTCTTAAGTAAATAAGATTTTTGAAATATTTTAATAAAACTATTATTTAATATTTAACATCATATACAAAATTGTTAAACAAGTATTGATTTAAACATATTTTAAAGAAATTCTTGTTGTTTCAAATATGTTGTATTTATTATCGTAGTTATTAATATCAATTTTTTTAGTAAGTATTAAAAACCTTTAGGATATTTAAAATCAATGGATAATCATGTAATTTTCTTAATTCTACAAAATAACAACACCCACAGCAACAGCAACAAAAACAGATAAACACAACCATGGTAAACATCACATAAACAACATCCATCCAACATCAACAGGAACAAGCAGAAAGAACAACCGCATCGAAGAGAAGCTAACATATAAAAGGCCCAAACAATTTCAATGGTCAACAACAAAAACAAAAGAAAACACGAAGGAACAAAAAACGCATTTCCACAAACTATATTAATCCATGCCTTCTTCATGCTGTAGTGGATGCAACATACGTTTGTCTGTTTGTTGCAACAGTTCAGAACACAGGTTTGGAATTTGACATGGAAATAATGTTGATTCTATATTTCAAGGCAGCTTTGAACATTTTGTATTGTTCGTACCTTTTAAGGTCTTGGACTGTAACCCTACGTTCTGATATATAATCGTTTTGCTGTCTTACTACATTTTGCAAAAATATATTCCATTAAATGTAAATTTCGACCTTAACCATAGTAATAAAGACGAAGTCCCTCTTAAAATTAAATAATAACTTAAAAATTATAAGAATATGTTCATTAAAAGTTAGGAATTGAAAGCACTTCGTAGGGTATATAAAGATTCCTCTTAAACAATTAAATATACAATTTATTTGTTTTTTTCTTTTTTGTATTATTTTCATGTCTGTTCTGATATGTAAGTTATTCACGCTTTTATCATTATCATCAACAAACTCATCGTCGTCAAAGTCTTAGTAGTAGTAAGAATTTCAAAACAAGTAGATACGTGGCTCTTAATGTTGTTGATGCTGTTGCTGTATGTTTGCTGCACATCTAAATAAATGTTTTATTCGTGCATTTAGTTACCAAATCAAAACTAAAAACTGCCAGTACGTATGTATGTAGTTATTTGAAGTACTTCGTATGTACATACTTATGTAATTCCATATATACTTAAGTATATTTTTATACATTAAGAAGTCCCTTAAAATATGGGTGGTTCAGCATCACCTACCTCAAATGAGGGTTCAGTCGAAATCTTAAGATTAAGAAAAAAGCTTAGCCAGTTATAGATAAGAAGGACACTTTAATTAAATCAAACCTTAAGGTAAGAACTTCCGAAACGATGCTTTAGTCTTTAGGGAATAAAAAGTGAGCAAGTTATTTAGATGGTGATCACTACAGCTAAATTAAACCAGTCGTCTGAAAAGTGACTTCTTCAAAGGCAGATGAAATAGCTAGTCGCTGAAAGGTTAAAAAAGCCATTTTATCATAGTTGCTAAAAAAGATATCGGAATGATTAATTCTCTTCTCTATATATTTCTTTGGTAATTCCAGAATACCAGTGTAGTAAGGTGATGCATGTCAGCAATAATAGATTATATCGACGCTAGCATGACATAAAGAGTGTAAGCAATGACTTTAACAAGATTATGATGTCAATTCTGTTATCATTACATCAATATTCTTGCACTTAAGAGCACAAAATTTTGACCTGGGAATGACTAAAATCTGTATTTTTACTAGAAAGTCCAAAATTCCTTATTACTTAGAACACAATTTTCAAGACAATAATACATGTACCTAAACTGATATATGAAAGTACTTAGTTGTAATACTTGAAAGAAAATTCTAGACAAATAAATTTAGAAAATGAAGAAAAATAGTGCTTCAATAATCTGAATTTCCTTGGAATTAAAGTGTAATATCATTCCAGCTTTCGAAATTTAGAGTACATGATGCTCGAGTATGATAAGTGCCATTAGTCATACTTCAACCGATGCTTAGGAAACATTTGTAGATATCTTTTCCATCATCAATATATATGCACAAACGGAAATGATCGGTAACTGTGAGATACCTGAAGATCAATAACGTGATACACTACCAATTAACTAAACATAACAGTAACAGTAACTTTCAGAATTGAATTGATATAAAGAGAAGGAAGTTGAAAAAGTTAATCTGACGAGAGCAAAACCGTTCGATGCTACGAAAGCTGAATTACAAGCATTGACAAGGGAATTCTCTTAATAATCTAATTGAAATAATTGTATGAATTAATAAGTTCAAAGTTTATGAGCAAAACAGCTTCTCTCATCTTTAGATTTACTTTTATCTCTCTTAGTTCAAGACAGCGGAAAGCGGTACTTAGAGCCTACTCGGTCATCTCCTATAAGCTGTTTAGTTTAATCCCTTTCAGAAGTATCACGACATAATCTGCATAATAGACTCATCTAAATCTTTCTTCAGTTAAAGTTCTTAGGTTGTGAAATGTGGCTACCAATAGTTTTGGACATAAAATCCGAGCCTGTGGCTTAACATTATATTTCGCAGCTTATCCTTCTATTTCTTAACGTAGCAATGAATTCATCATATTCAAGATGGAAATTTTAGAAATTTATAAATTGCATCTTTTAAAAAGTGCATTCTAATATGTAGTAACAGACTTTGCATATACAATTTTCATCAACCATTGAAATTGTAATAAAATAAGTTTGTCCTTGAAGGAATACGTAAACCTTGACTTGAAGTCAAGGCAATGCGTTGACATTTCCAACGAAGATTGTTAAACATCAATCAAGTTGTTACATCTACTCATCTGTATTTTAAACAATCGCTGACATTCAATATTGTGAATAATCTTGAATCTATTTATTTGTATGCAAAATTTACAATAAGAAATTTTAAAATGCAGATGTTTTTAAATTGAAAGTAAAAACTGTTTGCTTTTGAAAAGTGATTTGCCTAGAGACACATATGCATATGTTTGGTTATTCTTAGTGTTTTTCAATCTTTTTACTGATTTGATTCTTTTTCTTTAGTTAATACCAACTTCATAAAATCGAAAATTTATGTAATTTAAGCTGAAACTCAAAGAACGCACCTCCATTATCACCTTCTAATCGCAAAGCATAATTTTACAAAAATCTTAAATAAGGAAACCGTCACAAATCTCTTTACCAACAGATAATCACAGTGTATGAAAACCAAACCAAAAACTGACTTCGCCAGTTGAATGAATGCACTCTGATATGATCAAATAGTGGGTGTGTATTTTAAAATACAAAGGTCAAGATCAGTTCTTGTATATAAGTGTGATGTGTCTGTGTATTTGCTTTACTCCTTTATGTTATACAGACAGACATTTCAAAATGCCTTTGAAATCGTTGGAAGGTTTTTATGATGTAGAAGTGGAAGTTTTAATATGTTTTAAAATACAACATGCAACTAGGTTTGGGCGACAAATTAAATGCAAACATTTTGTTGTAGTCAAAGTTTAAATAAGAATTATTTATAACAACAATTCTCCATGTAGTAATCAACTTGTCCAAATGTACGAATAATAAATTATTTAGTTCTTTCGCAGTAGAAGAATTCTTAATGATTTTATATCAAGTTTTTTTCATAAGATTGCTTTTGTTTGATGTGGTTGGATGTTTGAAATAGTCTGCTAAAATTGATGTTGAATAATGGTACCAACTGAATATTTCTTGTCGCCAATTTTCGCAATAGCAACGAGGACTGTTCCCCTTAAGATAAATAAACATTTCATATTCTTAATCGATTTGGATTGAAAGACTATATTTCTAACAAACTTAAATATAGAACATAGAACCTTTAACGTGTATAGTGTGTTTGTTAAAGACACAATTGGGTTTAGAGAAAATAACTTTATCCCGTAATGATTTTTTGTGATCAAGTTTGATTGCTATTAGAAAAAATGGGAAATAATGGTTGACTATTTGTATAAAAATAGATGAACAACGGGGTTTTCAGATTTCACAACAGGGTTTACAAATAAAAATTTCTTCATGCTATTTAAAACGTTGCAAAAAATGTGACATTTTAAACTTAAGTTCGCGACTACGTTAATCTGGTGCGATTGTTAATTCTGAGTCCAAATTCAAATTTAGCAAAATCATTTAAAAAAGTTTCATCTCAGTTTTTAAATTTCTTTGGCATGTGTAGTTGCCATAAGTGTCTAAATGATGGTCACATTGAGCAACTACAAATCTTTAGGTTCTCGAAACATTACTATAAGCTTTTCTTGTAGAAAATGTATCTGTCGAAAGAACCTTAAAAACAAACATTCGATGGAGATTTATTCATTGATTTAAACCTAAACTTAAACTTGA
This sequence comes from Lucilia cuprina, assembly GCF_022045245.1. NCBI lineage: Eukaryota > Metazoa > Arthropoda > Insecta > Diptera > Calliphoridae > Lucilia > Lucilia cuprina. The sequence continues at coordinate 56,225,355 of NC_060950.1, read as the reverse complement.
TTATTAACACAACATCATCATATTAAATCGGACAATTATGTTAAGATAAAAACACAAGTCATTTCGTTTGCATTCAGCTCTAGAAAATTATAGTTTACCCTAAATTATTACAAACTATTTCTTAAAAATGGCTGCAGTTAAGGGCTACAAATACCATAGTAAGACAAAATTTAACACAAGTCAATGTCTAGCGAAAAATATAATTTTCTAAAGGATTGAAGCACTCTTAAGCTGAATCTAAACTAATGTACACATTCCAACCCAACGAATTTATAGCAATCAGAATCAGTTTATTATTCGATTTAGTAATATCCATATGTAGGAGTTCGAAGTTTTTATAATATTTAAAATCACTTCCTGTCCAATGCCAACAACATTACTTTTCTTTAACTTTGGTGCATAGCTGCCGTTGATAGGGTTCTAAGAATTTTTCTAAAAGTTAAAGATTGAGAAAACTCATAACGAGAAGTTTCCTATATTTATTAGAATTAAAATTTCCAACTTAGAAATGTTGAAGATATTATAAAAATGTGTATAATTTTTTTTGTAGTTGTTTTCATCATATCACAAGATTGCATGTTAGAATTCCATTTGTTGTAGATAACACACTTTCTAGAAAGCAATGAAAGGAAAAGTTTTTATTTCAGGTTAAAAAAGAACATCAATAACTCGTTCAAAACAACAAACTGTATTTTTACTTTCAGTTTTCAGGTTTATTGATTTAGTTAGGATGTCTTCTGGTTTATATTCTCCTTAAGGTGAAATGGCAGAACATTACGATAATATTTTAGATTTCATAATAGAAAAACATTAAAGTTTTTTATGTACTAATGAATATCTACTAAGATAATTACATCTTTTCTACTTAAAAAACGACCCAATTGTAAATATGTAGCTGGAAAAGTGTAAAAAGCCAAATGCATAAACAAGTGTCTGTACATAATAAATGGTTCATTCGTTTATCTTTTTTTCAACAAAACCCATGATCAGTTAAAACAATACTTCCTTAACAGTGAGTGCATGTTCCATGTAGATGAAATTGTTCTCACCAATCTGTGTAAAAGTAAATAAAATTGCAGCCAACAATGGAATGACAATTAAGACAATTGTTGAAAAAGAAGTTATAATTAAAAATGTTTTCAAATGAAAGGTGTTTTTTGTTTAAACCTTGGTGGGCCCATAATTATTATTGTACCATTTAAGTTAGTATCTCTAAACCTAAAACTACTTATATTAAATAGAAGAATAGAAGAAAACTCCTACTAAGGGCCAGTTGATATGAAACTTTCGTGAGACAAACTGATTTGGTTTAGCAACCCAGAGTACTTAGATCTAAGTGTAATAATACTTCGATCGCTTCTTTCATTTCAGATTTGTATTATCTGTGTATCCAAGTGTGTTCCCAGTGAGGACATTGTGAGGACGACCTGCTAATCTTACTCAAGGAAAATACAGATGAAGAATAACTTTTAATTCTACATTCGAAAATGAAACTATGTAAACGAACTACATTTTCTTCTTTAACTCATATATATGGGTTAATTTTAACCCTATTTTTTGTTTAACAACTTAACTAGTAGTTTGTGAATTTCTGTTATTTTCGTATCAACAGGAACAATTAATCTGTTTTTGTACCCTACTATACCGCAATGTGGAGGGTATAATGCATTTGCTTTATTTTGATAGAATTGTGAGAATTTGGTTTTCCAAATGGTAAATTTCTTCTAATTAAGTCATCATAATAGCTATTAGAAATTTGAAAAAGCTCCTCATTATAAACTTTTCAATCAAGATGAGTACAATTGTTTCTCTCACCAATAAAAGTTGACAAAACTTTATGACATTTAAAAAATGTTTATGTAGAGTTGTAATTCGTTTGTATTTAAAGATGTCATTAAAATTTTAATTGATTATTATTAGAAAGAGTTGTAAAATTCAAATGTCTTTAAGAAATTTTTCATAAATCTTAGTTTTGGATGTCTGAAGTCAACAACAGCCACTTCCAGGTATGCGAACTAACAAAGTTCAACATTAATATTAAGAACGTCTGCGTTGCCAAACAGTTTCTGTTCTCATAAGGCTTAGTACGTAACTTTATTAACATTTGTTTCCCATATTAAGTTTTTTTGGTCATCACCATTTTTGACTGATAATAACCGGAACCTAAGATGCGTCTGAATCCAGAATAAATTGAAAATCAAACATGGCTTTCACAATCAGAAATAATTGAATATATAAGTGATAACTTATTAATACTAAATTAGACTTAATCGATTTCAGAAAAAGGTTGATAATATGTACAACAAGATAAAGTCGTTAAGCCAAAATACTAAAACCACTTCCTGAGATGATAACAATTCTGGAATCAATGGTTTCATATAAAGAATCTAAAATTCGGTTTTAGAATAAAGAGCCAGTGAGCACAGTGAGATTTAAGTGTTTTAGCTTGACTACACAAACAATTAATATCGATGATCGTGGTGGGAGAAGATCCTGCATCACTGATGATTCTAATTGGTTAAATGTTCAAAAGATCAGTTCAAAGACCTGGTTTTAATGTGATTATAGTAAAGTTTATGTGTTGTTTAGCTTGACTAAATAAACGATTATTAATGCTTATCATTATTTCAAAATGGTTGAGCATTCCAAAGATCAATGGATGTAGAAAATAGTAAATCCAAACAAAAATCCAAATTAGAGCAATTTTTAGAAATTAAAGAAATACTAACACTTTTAGAGCATCGTAATTAGAGCCTTGGAGTAAAAAACATGCAAATTTTACCGGAATTAATGAATAACATGCGATAAGAGGAAAATCTTTGAATCAACTCAAAATAGTCTCAACGTAACGGTTTTTCGCAACGCCTTATCAAATCTTTTTCTAATTTGTTTACTGCTTAATTCTGTTTAAAGATCAGCATCAAATTTCCCAAGTATAAATTTTCACACAGTAACCTAATTATAAATCCAGCTACTCACATTTTCTTAAAATTTAATGTGTTGTCGTCTACTTACATGCATCAGACACTCTACATGCATACGTTCAGTTATCTGCATGCGAATCTGCTAGTGAAACAAAACATATAATGACAACATTTAACATTCAAGTACCCGAAGAAAACTTGTTCCAATCTGCTGGAGTTGTTGTTCTCAGCTCTTTTGTTAAGGAGGTAAGACTGGGAATTTTTGCATAAATAGCTTCATGCAACATATAAACAAGTACTAAGTGTTAATTAGTATGTTCTTTTCCTCCTCCAACAAGAATGTCAATATATGGGTTATACTAAAAAATTTATTTAAGCCTGAGTCATATTTGTGGTATATTTTATTTCACAGCAAAAATTTTCATTAACAGCTAATGGCTTAAAATTCTAAAGTTTACTTGCATAGCACCCATTTTAAGTCGTTATTTTAACATGGTAATGTCATTGGAGATAAGTACTTACCACAATCGCTTACAAGTAATTATAAAAATCACTGAATGTAAATTATGTGAAAAAAACGCATACAACTTCTATGCCTCTACCAAGAGGCTAAAACTATTTATATGACACATTATTAATACAATGTTTTTAAGGTACTTTCATTGAAAAGTATGTTATTAGATAAGTGGTTACAAAATTTTATGCTGGGCTAACTTAAAATGGACAAATATTTTTATATCATTGAGATCGTGAGGTTATTTTACGTTGAGGGATGAAATGATGTCTTTGCATTATCAAGGGGCTTTAGAGAATACGTTTCAATAGCTGAAGAAAAGTGCACAATTAGCTTACAGATTGTAAAATACTTTTAGATTTGCTAGTTTAAAACTAGATAGAAGTATTTATACAGATTTCATGACAAAGAGTTCTCAATCCTATCATAGATGACCTTAAAATTGAAAAAAAAACATTTTTAAATTTTCAGAAATTACTTTTGGACACAAATTGTTTGGATATGCGTGTTGCACTTTGATATAGAACTCATTACATGCAAACATATATAATAAATAACATGGAAGCATCGGAACATATTAAAATTCTATTTTAAACGTATTAAGCCCTTTTAAAGTAAATTTTACACTAAAAGCAAAATGAGTATAAAACCTTTTCTAGTTTTTCATATTTTTTAAAATCAGAAACGCAGATTTCTTATTGGAAAATTTATCGACTTTTAATAAATAAGTACATTAGGGTAATCCCAACTTAAATTTGAGTTTTTTTGATTCTGAGTTAACTTTTCTCAAAACATTTAGGTTTTCTTCAGTATTTGGTCCTTTTTTTAAATATTTTAATAAAATGCAATAATATCAAATTTCGATAAACTGAAAAATATTAAAAAATGAAATGAAAAAAACTGAGAAAATATGAGATTTTTAATATTTATAAATATTTCAATTAATTATGTTAAATAATTCCTTGAAAAATTTTTTTAAGTCTAAGAAATTTCAATATTTTTTATAAATTTGAAGTCGTTTTCAAAATTGCGTTATGGCATTTAATCGTCCCTTAAAGATTTTTCATATGATACTAAAATTGCATATGATTAATTTTCCAAAAATGAGAAAAATGTGATAAAACCTTAAAAAAGGACCATTTCATCGTTTGATTCAGCTCACCAAAAATTGAGGTAAATACAAATATTTTGAGCAATGGCATCTTAGAAAAACTTAATTTAAATTTTTGGCGAGTATATCGGCAACAACAATCTTTAAAAATAATTCATCTTAATATATATTTAAATAATAGATAATTAAAATGTCTGACCAGCGTTTTTTTTTCTACAACTTTTTTAGAGTAATGATCAACAATAAAGCAGTATTCGATCGTATATTGATTATATCTTAAAGAGATGATCAAGTCGAAAATACCAAACAACTTGTACAACATGCTGATTTCCTAACACTGTGAGATTACAACTAAATGTAAGCGAAATTAACAAAACTTATGTAAGCATATCAAATAAAACTATTTTTTACAATTCTAGCTTTCACAAAAGGACACCTTCAAAGATCATATGTTTGTAATGTGGTGTTGTCACTCAAGGATGATTTCCAGGAACATAATTTCGTAATTCAACTAATAATGGTTTGTATAAGGCTTCCCTGGATATTGGCTGCCACACAAGGATGACTTCCAAGAATATAATTGAACTATAAAGGTTGTATAAAGATTCCCTGTGAATATCAACTAATTTGTTTAAAACAGAATGAATGCTGAAATAGCTTTAGAATGTGAAACTTATGATATTCAACAATAAATAAAAAATTTAGCAAATCCATTTAGAAAATGAAAAACTTGTAAACGATTAAGTGTAATTCTGTATAATAAAAAAGTTTACATTAAAATTGAAAACCTTACAGTTAAATTAACTATGTACATTAAGAAATAATTTTCCTTTCATTGAATACTCATAGCTGGTATTTAAATGTAAGTATGTAATCAGCAAACAAACAGGGCTAAACCTTTTTAAGGCATTATTTAAACATAAGTGATGTCATTGGGTGTAAGTACACAATCGCTTATAAGTAATTAGAATAATCAGTCAATGTAAATTGTGTGCAAAAAACATATTCATCTTTTTAATCTTTACGAAGAAGCTGACTAATAGATTATAATGTATTTGCAAAACACATTATTAAAGTGCTTCTTTGTAATCAGAACGATATGTAGTAGTTATTAAAAAGTAAGTTAATAAGTAAGTATTTACAATAACAAGTGTTAAATATATATTTTTAAAGAAAGTTTACACAGTCCAAAACTCAAAATTAGACACAAACTGGATGATACGTCTGATGCTATTAATTTAAGGAAAATTCTACTCATCAAACAATGCCAAATTTAATGTCATGCTAACAAAAAAAGTTTAAAATATTTTGTATTATTTTTGTTAATTCTGTCAGGATCAAAAGATGTATAAAAAAATCTTTCAAGAATTTTTTGAAAAAATAATATTAAAAATTTTAATAAATTTTTAAGGATAAAAATTTTAAAAGATATTTTTAACAGATTTTTATCCTAACAGTATAAAATAAAAATAATACAACATATTTTCCAATTCTTCTTGTTGGCTTGACACCAAATTTAACATTATTTGATTAGTAAACGTATTTTAAAATATATTTTGAAAAATGTACTTTTTAAAACTTTGAAGTTCTTTTGAAAGGACACAGGTTCACGAAATGAAAAACTGAAAATGTAGATTTTTCCCTTAAATTAATAGCATCAGAAATATATCATCCGGCTCTTTTCTAAAGATTTTTTTCTGTTTTTGCCGGACGGTGTTATTATTCGAATAAATTGAGTAAATTTAATTAAAATCATTTTGTGGGTATTCATGACGTATGAGTAATATCGCGTATACTCAAAAGAGAAATATTTTTTTAGATGTAATAATTGTGGATGTAAATGATATCAGTACATGATTCTTTCTTAATCTACAATACCAGACACTGATCAAAGATAAACATCTAACTTGCTAAGTATTGATTCAAACTTTAACTATAAAAGGCATACAATTATCATTTGATTGAAGTAGTTTAAACGGTAAATAGTAAAGTCCGTTGAAAACCCATGGGAGATGTCATTAACAATGTTATTGGCAGCATAGCTCCAAAGAAAAAACGCCTGCTAGTTAGTGAAACAAGATCTGCAGATTCATGCTAAGTTTATAAAATGTTTGTTATTGTTAATGTGTTTCTGTTTCCTTTATAAGTAGTGTTATTTTGCAACAATGTACTATTCTATGCTTTACAGCTTTAGTGGTAACATTGTAAAATAACCGTGTTACACTAACCTTAAAATATTACAAAATCTTATTGTCCCTAAGAATGCTAGAGTGAAGTCACTTTTAACTTTAAATTAACGCGCTGAACTTAAGAAAATAACACAGGTCAACGTTGTTTTTAAAGAAATTAAACGTACACCTTAAAATATACATTTGTAAAGGTTTAAATACAACTGAATCAGAAGGTAAGGAAATTCTTAGGCCATATTCGTATTCAGTGCTGTCCAGTTCTCTAGAAAAGTTTACATTGATCTCTGAGTTAAGTCCACTTCACTAGAAGTAATACATATTAGAATCAAATGTTTATTTGTAATCGAAGTAAGTATGTCTAATTTTTGCCCAGACTGGTGATAACAATTAACCTACAATTTATAGTTACCCCGACTATCTAGATGACTAGATATTTTAAAATGTAATTGTCCTACGAGGAAGTCAATCGTCATCCCTTAGATAACGAAGATACAGCAAAAAGCTTAAGTTTGTTTTTCAAGTGTCCACTCTCTTGCTTACAAAGGGGACATTAAAGTGACGATTGTCTTCACCCTCGTTTACAAACAGTACATCCGTAACGAAAGAACAAATAAAGCAAACCAGGTGGTTAGACATAAATCTAAATCACTGTCTATGACTCTTTGTCGAACTGCTTTGGTGCAAAGACGTTTCAAAACGATTTACCTGTTATGAGAATATCAAAGACCTACAAAAGACTATAAAGCAAAATACAATCATTTTGTTATTTAACATATAAATCTCATACCATTTGTCGTTGCTGCTATATTGCAACATAATGTTAGTGTTTAGAGTCGAAGTATTTATTTCCCATTTGTCTTTGAATGACATCAAATCATTCTTGTAAAACTTAATTCAAGGAGAAGTTAAAATTTCTACTCACAAACTTAAGTTTTACTTTTATGTCAAAGCAAAGTTATTCTGTTTAACTCACGAAAGATATTTATCGGCAATTTTTGTTTGTCATAACATAAAGAAGATCTTTTGGAGACACATTAAAAATAATAAATAGTTTTTGACATTTGAAATGAAAAGTTTTTCTTAAACATAATTGAAACGTAGATGCTAGTGGCGTTTTTTAACAAAAACTAAGATGATTTACCAAAGCCAAGCAACCATGAATAATCTTAGTCTCTCTCTCTGTAATAATAATCCCCACAGAAGCATTTATAGAAACAGGTTAGTGTTGTTAATATCTTTCAATTTAAGCCGTCAAAATACATGTCACTTTGACGTTAATTTTACATAAGTATCACTGGACAACAAACTTGTTTTGTTTTCTTATTTACAATATTCCTCTTTTTGGCCAAAAGAGCCAGTAGTCAATCGTATAGATATTAATGTACATACATAGTCCTACATCAGTAGTCGGAAGGTTAAATGTCAGAGATTAAAAGTCAATGTTTTCATTCATTATTTTTCCTTCTTACTTGTTTCTGAAAAAATCAACCTTGTGTATGCTACTGTAAATTGTGTTGATAATGTTGGTTAATAAGATACACATTGCAAATTATTCTAAACTTTTATACTCTTATACTCTTTTTATCTAGAAAACTAAAGTCTAAGGCTGACTTCTTGAACATTGGAAGGGAAGATATTTACTGCAATACCTTATTATTAACTTTAATAAACGTGTTTGTATAGGCTGGTTAGAAAGTTTTAAAGCTGACTGTAGCGTAGCTAGTTTGAAAACTAGAACACATTTTTTACATCTGCTTCTTGTTCCTGTTTAGCTGTAAACTAATAGAATTAATTTCTTTTCTTAGACCTTATTAAAGTTTTTCTTTGTAATCAAAGCGATATGTATTAGTCATTAAAAAGTATGTTAATAGGTAAGTGGTTACAGTTGCAAATCATTGCAAAGTTTTTGCTAGGTAATTTATTACTAAACAGCGTGGAGTAAGTCGTCATATGAGTAAAGTAATTTATTAATATTAAGGTTGGGAAATGTTAAAAAAGTTCATTAGTATTCTACAGTGCAATTAACATTTAGTTAAAATATACAAACAGTAATTTGTTCATTTCATGAACACTGAGAGAAAAAAAGGAATTATTTTCTAACTACAGTTTTCTACTATTAATTAAATAATAAAAAGTAAACAAATTTCTTTTTAAAACTTTTAAATTTGAATTTGCATTCAGTTTTATTAAGCAATTGTAAAGTGCAAAGCCAATTTTCTCAAACATTTGTCTATTACACAGGCCGACAAAATTTGAAAAAAAGTCGAAACGAAGTTAAGTGTTTCTAAAGGATGGATAAAAGCTGAATGTACATCCGACCTCCGATTTTCTTTATCACATCTGGTATTTGACATATTGTGTTCTAACATTAAAAAAACGCTAAGTTTGGTCCTATTTGAGAGGTTATAACAGCACCAACATAACTTTATTTGTAAAATGTTGTATACCGTCTAAAGTTTATTCTTTATTCTTCGAGATATTTTTACCTAAATCTTGAAAACTCATGGCATTTGGTACATTTATGGTTTTTACAACCTGAACTACTATCAAGCGGAAAGTATTATTCTTCGTAAATACTGTTTATAACGAGCACAAATATAGGATCTATATCTAACTGACGTTACTCTAGTCTACTCAATATCAAATTTTGATTCAACTTAACAATGTCTGTCTATCAACTTTAATGGATGATATCTCAACAACTAAAACATATATTGAAACAATTCGAAAAGTATTTTCATAAGAAAAATGTTTGGAAATTTTAAATGTATAAGTTTTTTTTTTTTAAATTTACGAAAAAGTACAATTTTTGTCAATTTATTGTTAAATAAAGTTTTACATGAAGATATCTCTTACATGAAGATATCTTACATATATTCTGTAAGATGTAAAGCCTTTATTTTAAAGCTTATATAATTTAATTTCAAATAGCATGCAAATAAAGTTGTGTTTGTCGTTCAGATGAATAAAGTTGTCTTCGTGCAGTTATAACGTATCAAAAAAGGTAAAAAATTGCGTTTTTTAAACTTCCGAAAATTCTAAGGTAAGATTTACATTGAGCGGTGCTCAGACCTTTAGAATAGCATATATTGGTCTCTGGATTCAAAATTTGTCGGTCTGCGTTATTACGAGAAACGGGGTTTCAACTCAAATTGTAAAGAAATATTGCTAAATGTATTGATTTTCTTTCCACTATTGTCCTGCAAATGATGAGAATTTTTAAGTGTATATACACACACAGTGTTATTTCCATATAGGAAGTAAACAAATTTAACTACTTTTTCTATTATTGCTCTTTTTTAATAAATAAACATAAATTTTGTTTAGACACTACAGACAATTATTACATAATTTCGTATGTCCCGCTATAAGTAGCATTATTACTAATTAATTCGATCTACAGTTCTGTAAAAGATGCTCCTTCTTAGTACTTTAATGTAACATCTGTTACATAAAAATAAAAGAATGTTATAAAAATTATATTTATAAAATAAAAAATTCAAATAATCAAATTATCCCATAAAGTGCAACTTTTAATTGCATTTGGAAACTTAATAACGAACAACTTTTACATTCACTTTAGGTAACACTCTATTATAGTATATAAGAAGGAAGAATAGTGACTATACTGACAGCTTCCTTCTTATAGTAATCAATCTTAAATAAAAACATCATTAAAATACCAATTAATCCCAGTATATCTAAAGAAAATTCAAGACAAGTCTAATTTGTTTTTATGATACATAAAATTTATATTAGAATCAGTCATTAGAAGCATTTGAGGAGAGTGTTTACAGCTTTAAACAACTCTGAAGAAAATTAGTGAAGAAAACACTTTTTTGCTGGAATAAAACCACTAAAGTTCAGATGATCATGTAGACAATTGCAATATATTGTGTGTAACATATTTATTCGTTGCAGACCTTGTAGACTTCAGACTTATTGGTCACTTACCAAAAATGTATATTTCTAAATTTATTTCATAATTTAATAGTTTAAATAAAAATGCACAAAAATTCACATTTTCTCTAGACGATCTTTGTAAATATTGACAAAGTAATATTTATGTTCGTTTAAAAATTATGTCTGAAACTTAAACTATAATCCAATTTTTAGATCAAACACTCAATAAACAAAAAATTTAATAAATATTTTGTAAAACTAAAACTTTTTTCTAAAATGTTGCATTCAAAACAAAAGACTTAGGACACAAACTTCCTCAGCTTTCAACAAATTTTTTTTTTTAAATTAGACTTTTAGGGGCATTTAAACACGATATTTTTTTACAATAAATCTAAAATATTTCAAATTTAAGTTTTATAGTTGAAGTTTATAAAAAAATTTAGAAGTGTGTAATTCTAGTTAATTTGCAAGTTAAAAAAATAATGGAAAATTATGTGACCAGAAAAATGTTGACGATATCTTATTAAAGACATAAAGATAATTAAAATAGAATTTAAGAAGTTTGTGTTTTGATATAAATCTAGTAATCGTCCTTAAAATAGGCTTTATTTGCTCTCTTTTAAAACATTTTTAAAGTGGTATTTTTATGTGATAATAAAATATATAGGAATTTTAAAAGAAATTATTTGTTTAAATACCTCATAATTATAGAATGTGCCAAAGCATATTACACTCACTAAAAAAGTTTATGATGGTTCACGAAAGACCTATAAAAATCTCCCTTTAAATGTATTTCATAAAAAAACAATTTTTTTCATTAAAGGAATTGTCATGTTTTTAACTTGTTTTAAAACGAACGATTCCCTTTTGTGAAATGTTAACTATTTTTTCTGTCTTTATACTTTAGACTTTATAAAACTTAAGTTCAAATCTAAAACAAGTTCTTCCAACTTACTCTACTGAAAATTTCGTTTCATTTGTGTTAAGTTCGATTGGTTTGACGGTTTTTGGTTCTTTTTTTGCTCACTAACATCGATCAGTGTTTGTTGTTTGTCAGTATTTAATACATTTATTGATGTTATTCGTAATCGTATGAATTTATTAACGACAAATAAGAGAAATACAAACAACAATAAAATACAGTAATAAACGGTTTGTTTAATCCTTAACTTAGAGATATTTAAAGAGTATTTTGTCATGTCCTAACTTAACATTAATGTATTTTGTAAGGATTAAAAGCACAGTGGTTTCTTTTGACATAATTTATAATATGAAATTATTAAAAAGTTTAAGAAAATGTGATAGAAATACACAACAACCAGGGAGACCAAAAACATGCTCTATATTAAGTGCTATATAAGTGCTTTAAATATGCGGTAAAAGACTGGCAGTTAAAACAATCAAAATTTTATGTCCTATTTCATGCTACAGGACTCCTTTTAAAATTTTATTCATCTCATAGTTTGAAGAAGAAGTTTAACTGGATTCCGTTTTACATTTTATTAACCAATTAATAACTACATTTGCACACATTTGCTCCCTGAAAAAAAACATGTTTCAAACGATATAGTTTGACACTTTGCATATACATATATCTGAAAAACTGAAACTTTTAACGGTGTTGACATAGATCCAAATAATCATCGTTACTAGTTTTTAAACGACAAAAATGCATTGGTCTTATGGAATACAAAGTAATTGGCTTTATGACTGATTTAAAATTTAGTGCTTATTGGGAATAATAAAACAATTACATTGGTTTTCGGAGAACTGATGTATTTTTGGCTGTTTTCAAGGTTGACAAACGAATTTTTAACCATTTTCAAGAGGCTTCGTCCTTGATTCAAAATGAACCAAATTATATAAAATTATCTTAAAAAGTACAACATGTAGTTCCTTTGGAAGGTTTAGATGAACACATAGACGGACATAGCTAAATCGACTCAGAATCATAGATATTTATCGACGAGTTCATACGACGCCCACCTAAAGAAATGCATTTGAAATGAAATCATTTGCTTATATAAGTACTTATAAATAGGTATTTAAGAAGTTATATATGGTGGGTACCGCTTTATTTGCAAAACGTTAATTCTTATTTACTTTAGTATAATGTGAAATCAAGTCATTAATGTCATGCCTCGTAGCTGATAATATCCATAATTATGGCTTTTTTGATAGTGATGATATTAAATTAGTTCTTTAATGAACATTAGGCTTGAAATAACTGGTTTCTTGTCCAGCAGGACATGTTCTTAGTGTGTCAGATGACTATCGCCTATTTCAAGTGGTGTTCTTCTTTATTTGCTGATAATTTGTTGTTGTCGGTGAAAATTACATTTTACACTTTAAAATAATTATAGTTTTTTATATTCTTAAAATCAAACTAAAAAATTTTATTGTTTTTATCTTTTGCCAATAAGGGCGGGTTTCTTACTACTCAGTTAACTTGCTGTTAGATTAAACTCCAAACAAATTAAGGCGGACTTTAACCGATGTTGGTGTTTTTCAGTTTTAGATTTAAGCTCAGTTAACTTTGTTAGTATTGCAAACTTTTCACTCAAAAACATATACAATGAACAGCTGTTTTTTTGCAAACAATTCTTTTGTAAAATGGAAAATTTTGGAAAAATGTTAAATAAACTTTTAAAACAACAATAAATAAAACAAAACAAATCAGAAAATTGCAATTTACTTAAAATATTAAGTTTTTGTTCTTCCGAAATCATTGTGTTATACTTTTTGTTCATTATGTTTTCTTACTTATTACTTGAGTTTAATTGCCCAATTACACTCAATTAAACTAAAATAATAAGTAACTTTACTGATAACTGAAAAACACGAAATATATATTAAACTAGGTTTAAACAAAGAATGTAGATTTCCTTTATCTGTAAAACCCGCCCTAAGACAGTCAAATAGTGGTTAATTTTTTAATCTATTATAAATATGAGAGACAAAAACAAGCTCAAAATCAATTCTCTTCTTAAATTTGTGTCCATTTAGACAACAAAGTTTAAAGCTTTTTTAAAGTATATTTTTTAAATTTCTTTAATCATGAATACAACAGAACTATTTTGTTCATTTTAAAAATAACATCAAATCAATCTTATACTTAACTGATGGAACTAATTGAAACTGTAACAATTTTAGTTGCAAACTAATTGAGGAAATATATTGATATGTATGCTATATGTGGCTACAAATACGTTACTGCAGCATTAACAATTTGTTGCACTTTTTTGTGTTCAACAAATACATAAATTGATGAAGCTAACGGAATGGATATTTAAAAATCTTACATTTTCTACTTTAAGATGTCAACAGCAGAAAAGCTGTCAAATGCAAACTTGAAACACGAGCATGAATTTTTTGTGAATTTGAAATATTCTTTATGATCGCACTTTAAATCAATATAAATTTTCAATTTGGTTCAATAATTTCGTATGATGTTTATTCCATACACCACAAACTTGGGGAGAATATTATACGTTTATGCTGATATTTGTAACACGCAATCGGATAAGAATAACTTTCTGAGTCTATTTAGCAATATCCATTCATGTAACTCCTTGTAATCAAAATACAGGTCGCAATTTTGAAGTGAATTTGATGAAATGCATTAATTTTTACCCAATGATGAACCTCATTGATTTTGATGGGAATTGTCTACCATTTCATTTGAGGATCTTTCTAGTATGGCTTTAGAATTATGTTAAATAGGCTATTTCGTTCGAATTTAACGCAAAATATACACATATATAAATATATTTTTATGGGTCTACGATCAATATTTCAATGAGTTAAAAACGGAATGATAAAATCAATACACTGATCATACTTTTGTTGGTGGGTATATAAACAACTGACAATATGTGTTACTAGTAGTTCAAATATCTCTTCGTAAGTAATTTCAACAAGTTGTTTCCTTTAATGTTGAATAAAACGAATGCTTATGCAACAGTTATATTAAACTACTAGATATTACTCCGCCTTATGTCTACACTGTAGCGAAATCAAATATTTTAATTGTCTTTAACTGGAGAAATGCTAGGAATGGTCTACAAACACAAAGATGTCTTAAAACTATTTAGCGGCATTGCATTGCAATGTGAATATCACAGTTGTAAAATAGGGTTAGCGAGTACATTACGATCATTTCGATGGACGACAAATTAAACGAAAACATATAAATCTCATGCGTTCTGCTGCAAAATGTTGTTAGTTTTTATTGCAAAAGTTTTTCTACTTTGTCATTTGGAATGACATCAAATTAATTTTGAGCAACTTGAATGGAAGTGAACGAAGTTAAGGTATATACACACAATTTTACGTTTGGAATATGTTGTCTAAATTTATATTGTGCTAATCTTATATCATGAAATAAGAACCTATGTGTCCTCAAGTCGGCATAATTTTGGAGTTTAAATCAATAGTTAGCAAGATTAATAAAAATGAGTTTTTGTGCTAATGTTTGGATTGCACTAAAATATCCTTGCAAAATACAGATCATAATGGTATTATTTTCAATTAAGCCATGTCCGTCTGTCTAGCTGAATTTCCATGTAAACTTTGAGAGTAAGGCGCATTTTTGGTCAAGCAAGGAACCCATTGAATATGGTTGCAATCGGGTCATTTTTGAATTCAAAATAAAATTTGAAACAAATTTGTGTTTTTAGTAATAAACCAAATGACAAAACGAAATTGCCTCAAACTATGATATATCATTTAAATAAAAATTTATTATTAATAGAAAAACCTGTTTGTAATTTTCAAAAAGAGACCGAAAATAACTTGTCCACATAGGGGTTTTTAAGAATATTTGTTAACGTTTTTAACAGATATTTGGTTCACAATTTAATTACTTTTGTTTTGTGGCCGAGTTATTTTTAGTCTTTGTTTTCAAAATATCACTTGTTTTTCTAAATTGTAAACTATTCGAGCTTTTGAGAACACGGTTTCTTCAAAAATTATGAATAACTGATCATAGTGCAAATATATATATATTGATTTGCAAGTAACATTACAACTATTAAACAATAATTCGTGTTTTTTAATGAATAAAATAAATTTATAATTAACACATTAACACAAAACATAAATATGTATTACATGTTGCACATACAATGTAGTATTGTGGCATATTTTAAGAGACATGAGAAGCAATTGAAATGAAAAGCGAATATTTGTACACAAAACAAATAAAAGAAAACATAATAAAATAATATACAACACAGTAACAACATTGCCACAACAATTTTAAATGCAGCATGAGAAATGCATCATTAATATTCAGTTAAATAAAGTATCTTCGTTGTAAGCAGCATCGAACAAGTATTGTCTGTCATTCAGTTCCACTTCAGCCATGATTTGTAACTTCCACTATTAAAAATAACGTTTTTTACTTTTTAAAGAGTAAAAAGTTAAAAGAAATCTTCAGTTCAGCAGCTGGAATTTAAGTTTTTCAATTATTTCTTTAATATTCATATAAATAAATATTACATTTTATTATAATAACAAGTTTTTACTTATCAGTTATCGTAACCATTTAAGCTCTTAATATGATATAAGAACAAAATCAACATTTCTAAAACTGAACTTAAACGTATAAAATTTGCAACTTCTATTAAATTTAATACTTTATTTAAGGAAATACTTTTTATTCCTAAAAAAACAGTTCAGTTTCAATTATTATACAATGGATATCATGGACAATATTATTAATTTCAACTCTACAAACTGATATATCACTTCTCAATTACATATCAAAACTCTCCCTCTCTCTCATTCTCTATCTTATTACAATATATGACCTTAAACTTGAAGACCTTTTCAAACAACAATTGCTGCACTGCCTCATGTATGATTACAACTCTTAACATGTTGAGTGTTTTCTTGCAGCTCCATCAATACTACAACCTGCAATATGTTCCATTAACATTGATGACAAACTTAGAAGACGAAGAATACGTTTGTTGTTCGTTGGCAAACGGTTGTCTGCCAACTGTATGATTACAACTCTTAATATGTTGAGAGTTTTGTTGCAGCTCCAACAATAATACAACTTGATGATTAACATTGGAGACAAATTTAGAAGACAATTGTTTTACTTGGCGAACGGTTGTGATTTTTTTCGAAGGCGGTTTTAAAGAAGATTAAAAGTTTTGAAAGAAGACGTAATTTACGCAGAAAATAGAAAATATAATTTCAGTGGAAATTGAAAATAATAATAAATCGTTATGGTGTTTGTAAACAGAAAAATAAATTATAAACGTGTAATAAATATTTAAGTAAAAAATATTATTTTAATAACTATAAAGATGCTTAAAACAAAACAAGTAGAATATTAAATACCATGATGTGTTACAAGTGCAGTCTTTACAATCTTTTTATTACAATCAAATCAAAAAAGTACCAGTTAAAAGAAGAACAAGTAAGACTATTATATTCGGCTATGACGAATCTTATTTACCTACCTTCAAATCATAACCTGTACAATTAACATTAATTACGAATATCAAAGGGAGTTAATGAAATTTCACTGCTATAGATGATTTTTTTAGACAGTTGTGAGCGTTAAAGTCCCCCCATATAGGAGCTAAGCAAAATCTTGCATCGATGGCCCCTTTCAATACCAAACCAACTGCATCAATTTGGACATTATCTGCTTCCATTTGCACTCTTTCGTGTTTTTTAAATACTGAAAGGTGGACATCGTAGGAACCCCAAGTAATAATTTGTCAACTAACTTGAGAAAATGTTGAACATTTTTGGTTTATTTATGATTTTAGAAGTTTTTTTTTTGCTTCTCCTGAAAATTTTGTTCAATGTGACTTAGGGCTTTTTGGATTTCATATGAAGATTTGTAATTATTTTTGTTAATTCAATATAAAACGATAAATCATTGAAAAAGTAGTTAATTTTGCTTACTTCCTACATCTAACTAAATTTGTGTGTGAATAAATATTATAAAAATACTCATTATTTACATGACAATGACAAACTAGAAGATCATGAGTGTAATTGCAAAACAAAATTTCTTATAATTTTTGCTTTTCATAATAGATGTTATTGCACAAAGATTATTTTTACACAAAAAACAGATTTTCACTGAAAAATTCAAATTCTCATGAAAAATTATATCTTTCGTAAGACGCATAAGTATTTACTACAAAAGTCTTAAGACACAAACTTCTTAATCTCTCTGACGCTTTACAAAAGCGAAAGAATTATTTTTAGAGAAATCAAACAAGTTAATCAAAAGTACATTTTAACAAAAACTTTTAAAATTTCAAATAATTCTATTTTATTTATAAGTTAAATTATTAATTACAAATAATAATGTGACAAGAATCATTTCCTTACAGTCTTCTTAATGCTAAAAATATATATTTTGACATAAAGATTAGTTTAAAAGTCATATAACTGGCTATGGATCTCTACTTTTACTGATTTCATTAAGTGTTTTGAACAATTTTAATGAGATTTTATGTAAGATTTTAATATAATGACAAATTCTTTAAAGAATTTAAAATGGATTTCTTATTTGTTTATTAATATTCCTATTTTGATTTTAAATAAATAAAGTTAAACTATTTCTTGTAAGTTTTCAGTAACCATTAAGTTCATTAAATTAAAAAGCAAAAGTTTTCTCATTAGATGAATAGTCGAGTATTTAACTGGTTTTAAAAGTAACTTTTTATTTTACTCAATTTCTTCAACTTGTTGCTTTTGCACTTTAGACTTGACAAAGTTTTGCTGTAAAACTAAAACAAGTTCCTTCTTCGTTCCTTGTGTGTCAAGTAGGATGAGTTGCTGTAGTTAGTTTCTATATGAAAACGATCAATGTTTGTCTATATTAAATACACTTATGGATGTCATTATTAAATGTATGAATTTGTTAATGACAAATGCAGTAAATACAGTAATAAACGGTTTGTTTAAACCTAATTAAAGATATTTTAGTTGAATTTTGTCACTTTTGAATTCGACATTAATATTAATGACACTATATTGCTTACTTTGTATATAAATTATTTTGACTGAAAGCACAGTGGGTTTATGAGTTTAAATATGAAGTCTATCATATTGAGAAACGTATAATGGATTTGTATTGATATTTGCATCTACACAACAGTATTAAGACTCATTACTACCTTTGCATGGTATGAAGGGATGCATCACATAAGACTGCTAGTGGTAATACACCTCTGCTTGGATACCTAAACCTAAATCTTTCTCTAGTTAAGAACCATGTTCTCATTTAAGAGACTAATCAAATTAGAGCTTATAGGGTAAACCATTACAAAATATTGTAACGAAAGTATGTTTTTTTTAATGGTTAAGAATAACATACCTTTCAGAATTTCTGACCCGATACTATAACAACGTATACAAGTAGAAACGAAAGGGTTGGATCTGAAATAATATAATATGGAATATGGTTTATAGACTGGAGTTTATTTTGTGACTGTAGATTTCATATTATAATTGATAATGATTAGGATGCAAATTGCAAAACAGCTGGAAGTAATAATTTATGGGGAGATTTCAGCAGCTCTTACAGCTTTGAAAAGTCAACTCTTAGATTTAGTAAGGAGGAAGAACAGTTAGATATGGCTGAATGTGATCTGCGTAATTTTCTAGGTTTCATCAAATGAACAGTTTGGTAATATCTTTAGAAAATTTCTTACTATGAATAGTTTTTCCTTCTAATTCTCTAATTTCGGACTCTATTTATGCTATTTTGCTCTTTTTTTTTAAAGGAACTTTGGGTTCTTATAATCGAAACTACATGAAGAAGATTAGTGCGCTGTTAAAGAAAAAGTGATTTGGTCTATTAATTTACATCAAAGTCATTAAAAGGCCATTGAATAGAGGTATTGATATACATACAGCAATGAATTAAGCTGGAGGTCCAAACTACGCGTCTTCGCGTCAAAGTACGTTTCAAGTTACATGCCACGCTTTCTAAGCGTAATTTTTTTGTTTTATTTTAAAAAAAACTTCGAGTTTTTCAACAGATTTTATTTATTTTTCATCATTTTATTTCATTAAAATTGATAAAACGCATTGAATAAATAATATAAAATGTCAAAATCAGCTGACATGTTCGTGCGCCGCTTCTGACGCTTATAAAAGTAGAAAGTAGATCTACTTTAAGCATTCTACGCGTCAAAGCATTCTACGCTTTTGTGCTTGTAACTTTCATCATAAAAATACATTGATTTTACTTTTTTGACAGACGCATAGAATGCGAGAAAGAGATGGCGTGGTGTGGACATCCAGCTTTAAATAGTTAAAAGAAACACCTTTCACGACATTATCATTAGCGTTTTATCTCATTATTTTAATATGACTGATCACTTTGTAAGCGAGTAATTAACACGATAGCTTACCAATAATCATTTAAATAAGTAATTATAAATAGGGACTTTAAAAAATTGTTTTGTTTTAAAGACGAAAGAATAACATTACTCACACAAAATACGAACCTAGACCTTTTGTTCGTTTTCTTACTTACAACCCCACTGCTTAGTTATTTTATTGTGCATAAAGTCATTACAACAATACTTACAAGTAATACATATAATACGTAGTAATAATTGAGCAGTAAATTGTTGCGTCAGAACGGGTCATTACTGAATGTTTGCTGGGTATGGACAAATGTATTATAGTTCTAGCAAATATTTGATATTTATAGCTCTACTTGTTTTTATCATTTCTATGTTTAATACTCTGTTAAACAAAAGAATTAGCAAATTATCCATTTGTTGGTTTTACCTTCATTAAAACAAAATTTAATCCTGTGCTATTTGTCAGTATTTATTAATTTAATTGCAACAAAACTTCTACTTTCATTAAATTAAACTTAATCCTAACTGCATTGCAACATATAAAAGCATTGGCATCAAAAGTCAAACTCTTTTTAGATGCGTTTGAAGTTTAAAGAAACCAGTTCCTGTGATCACAAGTCAACACATAGAGTTCTATATAAAATACACTCTTCTTATAATATCTTCGCTTTTTTAACATTGTACAACATACAGCTGCCAACGCTTAGTCACTTTTTAGATCCTCTTTTCAGTTTAACAGGGTATTAAGAAATGTTGTGAAAACATTGATGAAATACACGTAGAATGTTAAAGTATTCTTGTCATTGTCTTTAGGTTGTTGCTGAGAAACCTGATAGTTTATTAATTCCTTTAATCCTAACCGCAAATTGAGATCCAACCTAGTGATGTCAAAACTATACGTGGATTAGTATTTCCTATAATGATCATTATAAGTTAAATATAGCATTACGTTTGTTCAGTAAAGTATTTCTCTTAAAGGTAAAGTTATCTAAACTTGATTGCTTCTTTTCTAACCCAGCAAAAACTTAATGCTTGTACCATAACCAATTACTTTTCAATTACTATTTACTTGCCGTCTGCTTTACTTTGCAGTACTCGAGTAATAACATTCTTTTAATCTGATATAGAAGTACTTTATTTTCGGCTTTGTCATTTTTATTGCAGTGGTGCAGTGAGTAGAATATTTAGCTAACAAACCGAAGTCCCTGGTTCGTATTCTTACTTTTCATTATTAAAAACAAAACAACTTACTCAGCAACTTCTTTGTAAGCAAAATATACTTCTTTAACTCTCTATTTGTAAGCGAGCGTAGAAGTATTTGCCTCCAATGATATCAGCGTGTTAAAATAATGAAGAAGTAGTGAAAAGATGTTTTATTAGCATTTTAATTTATTACTTTTTAATGTAAGTTTTTCCTTGGTAAGTAACAAGTGGAACATTTTGTTCAATGTTATGCAATAAACAACAGAATAAAAATACATTTAACCCGTTTTAACATTAAATCATTGATTAATCTTTCATACATATCAATACCTACTTGCTAATTGTAAATGTCCATCAACTTTTGACAGCTATTAGCGTTCCACTCATGAAAATGGCACGAAATTAAAAATAAATCTTACAGGTTTTTGTTACAAAGTCATGTTTGCTAGCCTTCATGACATTAATTCAATTACATTGTCCCATCAATTGTTTTTGACCAATAATCGAGGAATTTGTTGCTTTTATATAATCACGAAACGTACACTCAATTGACAACAAATTGACGATTAGTAGAGAGAATATGGGTTTTATGCGATTTTCTAAATCCCACAATGGTCACATGCTGTGAAGGGGTTTCAAGTTTACTTTTTGTAATCAGAGTTGATAATGGCGTACAACATGTCATAAGCATTTCTAAAAGAGTTTTCTTTAAACATAAATAAAAATGGTTTTAAACTGCAGTGAATTCTTCTCAAATATAAGGAGGATTAAGATCGATGGGATTTATTATATTGTACTTAACACTCTATAGTTTGGTTGGAAATCATGAAGAAAGTACAAAAATGTCTGTAATTGGTAGTAGATGGATGGATGTGTAATAAAGTTTTATTCTTACCCAGCAGTTCGACGGTACAGTCCCGAACTGACCACTTAACCTACTACATGTGGTGGCCCCTAGCCACCTGACTACCCAGATGACCAAGCATTTTTCATGGGCTTGTCATACGTGGAAGTCAATCGTCACTATACACCCTACAAAGAGACAGTTAAAAGACGGTCTAAAATAGTCAAAGGATGGTAATCTACAAATGGGTTCTTGGAAGTCAGACACATTACTAGCTGTTTAAGTGGCGCTACTTTTCTTGCTGCTATGGTGACGATTTACTTTTATTCTTGATGAATGGCTAAAAACATGCGAATTGGGGGCAACAGGTGATAAGATATTAATGGAAACAAAGGTTAAAAATTTAAAGTGTCTACTCTCTAGAATACTATGGGACATCAATGTGACGATTGACGCGAAAGATATAAATTTAAGTCAACCAGATGGTGGCATATTTGTAGAAAGTAACAATCATTTCTCCAAAAAATGGGTAAAATAACTACTTTCGGAAGATCAATAAAACGAAAACAACTTTTAAGAGACTAATCTCTAGATTACTTGGAGACAGTAAAGAGACGATGCCTCCGCTCTCGCTTACAAAGGGAACACTAAAGTGACGACTGTCTTCATTCTCGATTACAAAGAGTTTTTTTGTGACGAAAGACCAAAAACATGCGAATTACAATCATTCAGGTGGTTAATTATTAGTGGAAATTACTGTCTTTTTCGTATGCATTGACTCTTTTTCGAACTGATGGGTACTTTCAAATGAAGCTAGATTGTAATGAGCAAAATAAAGACATAGTTAAAGCCATGAATGCGAAACGGAATCAGTTTTTGGAAATCACGAACAAATTTAAACATTTAAATGTAAATATCATCGTTGTTCCATTAAAATTAGAATTGTGAACATTTTCGTACGAAATCTTACCAAATTGGGAATTTTGAGATCTAAGGTACCATTTTATAGGATCTTGGTATAGTTTATTCCTAAAAAAGCTGTTAACTTCGTTATGAATAAGTCTTAAGGTGTATACTTATATTGATCATACAGTTGTATATGTAACAACAATACTTTCTTACATACATATTGTATCTGTTACATTTACATTAACTGTAATAACAGTTATAACAGTTGTATCATAATTTGTGACATAATTTATATCAACTTGTCATTATTTTCTTTTCTTTTAGAAAATTTAAAATTATTTTAATAAAAACTGCAAACACGTTCACATTATCTAAAAGCATTTCAATAAATTAAAAGGAAGAGTTTTTTTAAGTAATTAAATCATTGATGTTCTCCTGCTAATGATGATTTTAAACCAGTTGACACAAAAAATATCAATAATCATTAAGTTTGATCTAGTGGAGTAAAAGAAACTAGTTTTCGTTTCTTCTCTAACTGGATGGGTTCTTAGTGTGTCAGATGGACAGTGGTAAATGTAGTTCATCTGGTATAATGTGATTATGAAAAGAGAATTATGTTGCAAATGTAATAAAATTTTCATTTACATATTAATAGTTTTATTAAAAACTTTATAACGGTCTTCAATATTCATCTTTAGATGGATAAAATAAAAAAATTATGACATATTTTTAAATAGTTTAAATAAAATCTCAAATATAACTAGAAACTTTGAATATCGCTGTCAGCTTGAAATTTGTCAATGAAATCAAATCAGTTTGGCTAAGAATATTCTGTTTATTCGTAACACCCAAAATATGTGGTTCCACATCGAACTTATGATCAACACCTTAATCGGTTTAGAATCACTTTCTGAGTATATAAAGACTTGTCCGTCTGACTATGTGTAATTACGTAAAATTTGTTATTTGGGCGAAATTTAAAAAATAATGTTTAGTTTGGATCAAAGACGAATTCTATTAAAATTGTCACAAAGATAGTACGTTTAAGATCGATCCTATTGTGAAAAAATATGAATAAAGCGCCATATCTAAATCCAGTCCTTAAATAAGGTCTTCATTTAAACTGCGAAAACACTTTGTTTGATAATTAGGAGTTTCAGGATATAAAGACTAAATGATCGTCCTTGGACAAAATAGTATTTTAAAAGTATATACGTAGACAAACATGTATATACTATTGTGTGTGTAGTTGGATTGGTAATTTATAGAAAAGTGTCTTGACAATCTTAGCTCTTGACAAAAATTTAATAAAACTTTTTTTGACCACATTTATTAAGCTCGACACATATCAGATCTTAAAGCTAAAGTTTTATCTTCTTAAACTGTGAACAAAGTCAAACATGTCATGCTGAAAGTAAAGCAATGTATTTATTGGACTACAAAATGAAAAATTACTAAAAATTGACTTTAGAAAATATTGAACGTCAATACATCATATATGTCTAAGTAGAGTTAAGGAGGAATCAGAAAAGGGTTTCAAATAATGCATTCTAAAGTCATAAATTGTTTTAAGTCATCATTTTAATTAATCACGTAAACACAAATATTTATTAAACTTTATATCATATGTACATTAGGAATTATATAGTTCTGCATATAAATGTGTACATACATTCAAACGCTTTACAAATCAATTCGAATACTGGGTTTTAAAAAATTAAACCTTAAACTTATGTTGATCAAAGTAAATTGCAATGACTAAAACACGTTTTCGTAGACAAAATACTAGACAATTAACTATACACTGCAGACTAGTTATACAACCTAAGCAGTAAGGTCTCTACAATATTTATTTAAATAATATATTTCTCTTAAGTAAATAAGATTTTCGAAATATTTTAAAAATATTTTAATAAAACTATTATTTAATATAACATCATATACAAAATTGTACAAACAGGTATTTATTTAAACATATTTTGAAGAAATACTTGTTGTTTCAAATATGTTGTATTTGTTATCGTAGTTATTAATATCAATTTTTTAGTAAGTAAGTATTAAAAACCTTTAGGATATTTAAAATCAATGGATAATCATGTAATTTTCTTAATGCTACAAAATAACAACACCCACAGCAACAACAACAATAACAGATACACACAGCCATGGTAAACATCACATAAACAACATCCATCCAACATCAACCGGAACAGCCAGAAAGAACAGCCGCATCGAAGAGAAGATTACGTATAAAAGCCTCAAACCAATTCAATGATCAACAACAAAAACAAGAGAAAACACGAAGGAACAACAAACGCATTTCTACAAGTTATATTAATCCATGCCTTCTTCATGCTGTAGTGGATGCAACATACGTTTGTCTGTTTGTTGCAACAATTCAGAACACAGGTTTGGAATTTGACATGGAAATAATGTTGATTCTATATTTCAAAGCAGCTTTGAACATTTTGTATTGTTCGTACCTTTTAAGGTCTTGGACTGTAACCCTACGTTCCGCTATATAATCGTTTTGCTGTCTTACTATATTTTGCAAAGATATATTCCATTAAATGTAAATTTCGACCTTAACCATAGTAATAAAGACAAAGTCCTTCTTAAAATTAAATAATTACTTAAAAATTATGAGAATATGTTCATTAAAAGTTAGGAATTGAAAGCACTTCGTAGGGTATATAAAGATTCGTCTTAAACAATTAAATATACAATTTATTTGTTTTTTTCTTTTTTTTGTATTATTTTCATGTCTGTTTTGATATGTAAGTTATTCACGCTTTTATCATTATCATCAACAAACTCATCGTCCTCAAAGTCTTAGTCTTAGAATTTCAAAACAAGTAGATACGTGGCTCTTAATGTTGTTGATGCTGTTGCTGTATGTTTGCTGCACATCTAAATAAATGTTTTATTCGTGCATTTAGTTACCAAATCAAAACTAAAAACTGCGAGTACGTATGTATGTAGTTATTTGAAGTACTTAGTATGTACATATGTAATTCCATATATACTTAAGTATATTTTTATACATTAAGAAGTCCCTTAAAATATGGGTGGTTCAGCATCATTCATTAACATCTTAAGAAAGTGATCAGTGTTTGTTTCTCTATTTCAAATGAAAAACTAAATGAATTAGTCATTTGCTACTTACTACTAGCCGATACTCACAGACTTTTATTAAACTGTTTGTATTTATTTGTTTTTCTGTATTCATTCTGTCCCCTTCCTACATATATATAATTTCTGGGGGACGAATGTTAAAATGCCAACAAGGGTAATTATAATAGGTGGTGAAGGGCTACTAAGTATAGACTACAGAGAATGAAGTTAGGTCAAGCTAAGCATACCCTGATAGACTAATTGTTCAAAGACTTAGAGAATTCTACTTCCAAAAGAGTTGAATAAAACTCCCTGGCCACCTCCCTCAAAGGAGTCTTCAGTCGAAATCTTGAGATTAAGAAAAAAACTTAGCCAGTTATAGATAAGAAGGACACTTTAATTAAATCAAACCTTAAGGTAAGAACTTCCGAAACGATGCTTGAATCCTGAGAGAAAGAAAATTGAACAAGTTATTGATATGGTGATCATTACAGATAAATTAACCCCGTCGTCTGAAAAGTGACACCTTCAAAGGCAGGTGAAATAGCTAGTCGCTGAAAGGTTCAAAAGGCTACTTTACCATAGTTACTAACAAAGATATCGGAATGATTCATTCTCTTCTCTATATATTACTTTGGTAATTCCAAAAATTCTAGCGTACCAGTGAAATAAGGTGATCCAGGTCAGCAATAGTAGATAGTATTGACGCTAGCATGACATATTGATTGTGAGCAATGACTTTAACAAGATTATGATGACAATTTTGTTACATTAATGTTCTTGCACTTAAGAGCACAAAATTATGGCCTGCGAATGACTAAAATCTATCTTTTTACTAGAAAGTTCAACATTGTTTACTACTTAGAAGACAATTTTCTAGGCAAGAGTATGATAGGTGCCATTAGTCCTACTTCAACCAATGCTTAGGATATCTTTTCCATCATCAATATCATACACAGCAGATATGCACAAACGGAAATGATCGGTAACTGTGAGATACCTGAAGATCAATAACGTGATACACTACCAATTAACTAAACATAACAGAAATTTTCAGCATTGAATTGCTATAAAGAGAAGGAAGTTGAAAAAGTTAATCTGACGAGAGCAAAACCGTTCGATGCTACGAAAACTGAATTACAAAAACTGACAAGGGAATTTCCTTAATTATCCAATTGAAAAAATTGGAAGAATTAATAAGTTCAAAGTCTATGAGCGCAACAGTTTCTGACATCTTTGGATTTACATTTATCTCTCTTGGTTGCAGCTTATTCTTATATTCTTAACAATTAGATCACCACATTCAAGTTGAATTTCTAAAATAATTTATAAGTTGCATCCGATTTATAACTGCATTGCAATAGTAAATGACTTTGCATATAAAATATGCATCATCCATTGAAATTGTAATAAAATGTAGTTGTCCTTGAAAGAATACGTAAAGCTTGACTTGAAGTCAAGGCAATGCGTTGACATTTGCAGCGGAGATTGTAAAGCATCAATCAAGTTGTTACATCTACTCATCTGTAGTGTAATCAAACGTTGACATTCAATTTGAGAATAATCTTGAATCCATTTATTTGTATGCAAAATTTACAATAAGAAATTTTAAAATGCAAATGTTTTTACATTGAAACTGTTCGTTTCTAAAAAGAGATTTACCTAGAGAAAACTATGCATATGTTTGGTTAAATCTTAGTGTATTTTGTTTCAATCTTTTTACTGATTTGATTCTTTGTCTCTAGTTAATACCAACTTCATAAAATCCTTTAAATTATTTCAAATAAAGTTTAAGTCGCTATTTCGATTACTAATAAAGCACATATATTTTGTGTTCTTACTCCGAAAATTTAGGTAATTTAAGCAGAAACTCAAAGAATACACCTCCATTATCACTTGCTAATCGCAAAGCATAATTTTACAAAAATCTTAAAGAAGGAAACCATCACAAGTCTATTTTACCAACAGCTAATCACAGTGTATGAAAACTAAACAAAAACTGGCTTGGCCAGCTGAATGAATGCACTCTTATATGACCAAATAGTGGGTGTGTCTTTTAAAATACAGAGGTCAAGATCAGTTGTTGTATATAAGTGTTATGTGTCTGTATATTTGCTTTACTCCTTTAAATTATACAGACAGACATGTTGAAGTGTAAGCTTTAT
Source organism: Lucilia cuprina (assembly GCF_022045245.1). Lineage (NCBI taxonomy): Eukaryota > Metazoa > Arthropoda > Insecta > Diptera > Calliphoridae > Lucilia > Lucilia cuprina. The sequence continues at coordinate 56,197,123 of NC_060950.1, read as the reverse complement.
TAAGTTCTGAAATGCAACATGCAACTAGGATTAGGCGACAAATTAAATGCAAACATTTTGTTGTAGTCAAAGTTTAAATAAGAATTATTTATAACAACAATTCTCCATGTAGTAATCAACTTGTCCAAATGTACGTATAATAAATTATTTAGTTCTTTCGCAGTAGAAGAATTCTTTATGATTTTATACTAAGTTTTTTCATAAGAATACTTTAGTTTGGTGTGGTTGGATGTGCGTTCAAACACCCTCCTTATGTTTGATCTAGTCTGCTAAAATTGATGTTGGATAATGGTACCAACTGAATATTTCTGGTCGCCAATTTTCGCAGACGCAACGAGGACTGTTCCCCTCAAGATAAATAAACATTTCATATTCTGAATCGATTTGGATTGAAATACTAAATTTCTAACAGACTTAAATATAGAACTTAGAACCTTTAACGTATATAGTGTGTTTGTTAAAACACAATTGGGTTTAGAGAAGATAACTTTATCCTGTAATGATTTTTGTGATCAAGTTTGATTGCTATTAGAAACAAGTAAGGGTTCTATATTCGGCTGTGCCGAATCTTATATACCCTTCACCATGATGTGTTTAAAGCCTTTTGTACCTTTTGAAGAACGAAAAAGTACCAAAAAGTCCCCATCTATGGGTCCTCAGTTAATCCGGGCCATACAAACTTAATTACATGTTCCTAGGTTCAATATTGTAGAAATTGTAAAAAGTACCTTTTGAAGAACGAAAAAGTACCAAGAAGTCCCCTTTTACTGGTTCTCACTTAAACCGGGATATACGAACTTAATAACATGTTTCTAGGTTCAATATTATAGAAATTTCAAAAAGTACCTTTTGAAGAATGAAAAAGTACCAAAAAGTACCCTTTCATGGGTCCTCACTTAATCCTGGCCATACATACTTAATTACATGTTGCTAGGTTTAATATCGTAGAAATTGCAAAAAGTACCTTTTGAAAAACGAAAAAGTACCAATAAGTCCTCTTTTATGGGTCCTTACTTAATCCGGGCCATACATACATAATTACATGTTTCTAGGTTTAATATCGTAGAAATTGCAAAAAAGTACCTTTTGAAAAACGAAAAAGTACCAATAAGTCCCCTTTTATGGGTCCTTACTTAATCCGGGCCATACATACATAATTACATGTTTCTAGGTTTAATATCGTAGAAATTGCAAAAAGTACCTTTTGAAAAACGAAAAAGTACCAAAGAGTCCCCTTGTATGGGTCCTCACTTAATCCGGGCCATACATACTTAATTACATGTTTCTAGGTTCAATATTGTAGAAATTGCAAAAAGTACCTTTTGAAAAACGAAAAAGTACCAAAAACTCCCCTTGTTTGGGTCCTCACTTAATCCGGGCCATGCATACTTAATTTCATGTTTCTAGGTTCAATATTATAGAAATTTCAAAAAATACCTTTTGAAGAACGAAAAAGTACCAGAAAGTCCCCTTTTATAGGTTCTCACTTAATCCAGGCTCTACATACTTAATTTCATATTTCTAGCCAATGACAACGTAACGTTACGTTATGTTCTTTCTTTGCTTTGTGTTTATTAACAAGCAATTGCAATAACAAAACAATTTACCGTTTGATGCTCCATTTTGTTTTTGTTGTTTTATTATTTCTGCATAAGCATGCACGAAAAATCTAACTTTTTGATGAAATTTTCAGAGGTGGTCTCGGATTTTTACTCATATCTTCGTTATTTATGGACCGATTGGACTGATTTTAAATAGCGTTCTATTCGACCGTATAGAATTATTAAAAATTCGGATCTCGCAGATATCTGGGGTCTTCTGAAAACTGATTTCAACATACACACAGACAGACAGACAGGCGGACAGACGGACATGGCTAAATCGACTCCGCTATCTGTAAGGATCCAGAATATATATACTTTATAGGGTCGGAAAATTATATTATAGAAATTACAAACGGAATGACAAACTTATATATACCCTTCTCACGAATGTGAAGGGTATAAAAAATTGCAGCTAAAAATGGAATGACAATTGTTGAAAAAGAAGTTATAATTAAAATAGTTTTCGAATGAAAGGTGTTTTTTGTTTAATCCTTGGTGGGCCCATAATTATTATTGTACCATTTAAGTTAGTAACTCTAAACCTAAAACTACTTATATTAAATAGAAGAATAGAAGAAAACTCCTACTAAGGGCCAGTTTATATGAAACTTTCAAACATAACTTTTTTTCTTATTAGGAGATCTTTATTCAGGTCTTGGAAATTAGAAACGCAAAAGGTCGTCGTTGTAAGCCAAGAAATGACTTCTGCAGGAGAGAAAAGTATCTACCATTTCTTCTGTCAATTCCCCGCCCTATCAGATTATAAACTGAATCTTCTTAGTAGATATTACTTGCATGATTTAGCGAATCCATCGGAAGTTGATATCCAAAAAATTGAGTCTTATATTCGTGCGACAAACTGATTTGGTTTAGCAACCCAGAGTACTTAGATCTAAGTGTAATAATACTTCCACCTTTCTCTCATTTCATGTAACACAAAGTATTCAATATACTGTATCCAAGTGTGTTCCCAGTGAGGACATTGTGAGGACGACCTGCTAATATTACTCAAGGAAAAGCCAGATGAAGAATAACTTTTAATTCTACATTCGAAAATGAAACTATGTAAATTAACTACATTTTCTTCTTTCACTCATATATGGGTTAATTTTAACCCTATTTGTTCTTAAAATTATGTGTGAATTTCTGTTATTTTCGTATGAACCGGAACAATTAATATGCTTTTGTACCCTACTATACCGCAATGTGGAAGGTATAATGCATTTGCTTTATTTTAATAGAATTGTGAGAATTCGGTTTTCCAAATAGTAAATTTCTTCTAATTAATTAATAGCTATTGTGATTAATTAAGTCATCACAATAGCTATTAGAAATTAGAAAAATCTCCTCATTATAAACTTTTCAATCAAGATGAGTACAATTGTTTCTCTCACAATTAAAAGATGACACAACTTTATGACATTTATACAATGTTTATCTAGAGTTGTAATTCGTTTGTATTTAAAGATGTCTTTAACAATTTAATTGTAGATTATTAAAAAGAGTTGTAAAATTCAAACGTCTTTAAGAAATTTTTCATTACTTTTTCATAAATGTTAGTTTTGGATGTCTGAAGTCAACAAGAGCCAGGTACGCGAACTAACAGAGTTCAACATTTATATTAAGAACGCCTGTGTTGCCAAACAGCTTCTGATTATGGGCCGAACTTAGTAGTCTCTGTTCTCATAAGGCTTAGTACGTTACTTTATCAGCATTTGTTTCCCATATTATGTTTTTTTCATCACCATTTTTGGCGATGCGAAGGTATGTCAAAGAAATAGCATCCGCCTGATAATAAGCCGCATCCAGAGTTGCGCCTGAATCCAGAATAAATTTGAAATTCTGAAAATCAAACATGGCTTTCACAATCGAAAATAATTTAATATATAAGTGGTACTACCGATAACTTATTAATACTAAAGCAGACTTAATCGATTTCAAAAAAGATTGATAATACGAGTACAACTACATAAAGTCGTTAAGAAAAAATACCCAGACCTCTTCCTGAGATGATCACAATTTTGGAATCAATGATTTCTTATAAAAAATATAAAATTCGGTTTTAGAACAAACAATTACTATCGTTGATCGTGGTAGAAGAAGATCCTGCATCACAAATGAATCGAAATGGTTAAAAGTTCGAAAGATCAGTTCAAAGACCTGATTTTAAAGTGAACATAGTAAAGTTTATGAGTTGTTTAGCTTGACTGAATAAACGACTACTAATGTTCATTGTTGTAGGTGAAGATCACGCATCGCAGATAATTCAAAATGGTTAAATATTCTAAAGATCAATGAATGTAAATCCAAACTTTCATACGATGGGATGGCAAATTAGAAGAATTTTGAGAGTGTGAGCGCTCTTTTAATTTAGAAAATTTAAGAAGCACTAACACTTTTAAAGTATCAAAATTAGCGCTTTGGAGTAGAAAAGATGATATTTGTACCGGAATTAATGAATAAATGAATGAACAGTTTGAATCCATTTAAAATAGTCCCAACTCAACGGTTTATCTCAAAGCTTTATAAAAACTTTTCCTAATATGTTTACAGCCTAATTCTGCCAAAAGCTGAGCATCAAAATTCCCAAACGAAGTTAAGTATAAATATTCCACAATAACGTAATTATCCAGCTACTCGTATTTTCTAAAATTTTAATGTTTTGTCATCTACTTACATGCATCAGACACTCTACTCCGCATGCATACGTTCAGTTATCTGCATGCGAATCTGCTAGTGAAACAAAACATATAAGGACAACATTTAACATTCAAGTACCCGAAGAAAACTTGTTCCAATCTGTTGGAGTTGTTGTTCTCAGCACTTTTGTTAATGGGGTAAGGTTGTAAGTTTTTGCATAAATAGCTTCATGCAACATGTTAATAAGTACCAAGTGTTAATTAGTATGTTCTTTTCCTCCTCCAACAAGAATGTCAATATATGGGTCATACTATAAAATTTATTATAACCTGTTTATATACCATATTTGTGGTATGTTTTATTTTACAGCAAAATCTTTCATTAACAACTAATAGCTTAAAATTCTAAAGTTAACTTATGTCATTGGAGATAAAAATCACTGAATGTAAATTATGTGTAAAAACGCATACAACTTCTATGCCTTTACCAAGAGGCTATTTATATAATACACTATTAATTCGACGTTATTAAAGTACTTCTACGTAATCAGAACAATATGTAGTTGTCATTGAAAAGTATGTTATTAAAACTTAAAAGAGACAAATATTTCATATCATTAAGGTCGTGAGATTACTTTAGGTAAAGTGATAAAATGATGCAAAGGAATGACTTTACATTATCAAGGGCTTTTTAATAGCTGAAGAAAAGTACATAATTAGCTTACGGTTTGTAAAACACATTTAGATTTGTTAGTTTAAAAGTAGATAAAATTATTTATACAGAATTGTTCCATTTCATGACAAAGACTTACCAATCCTATCATATGATGACCTTAAAATTGGAAAAACATTCTTAAATTTTCAGAAATTGCTTTTGGACACAAATTGTTTGGTTATGCGTGTTGCACTTTGATATAGAACTCATTACATGCAAACATATATAATAAGTAACAGGGAAGCATCGGAACATATTAAAATTCTATTTTATACGTATTAAGCCCTTTTAAAGTAAATTTTACACTAAAAGCAAAATGAATTTAAAACCTTTTTTAGTTTTTCATATTTTTTTAAAATCGGAAACGCAGATTTCTTCTTGGTAAACTTATCCACTTTTAATAAATATTAGGGTGGCCCCGACTTAAATTTAAGTTTTTTTAATTCTAAATTAATTATTCTCAAAACATTTGGCTTGTTTTCAGTATTTGGTACTTTTTTTTAATATTTAAATAAAATGCAATAGTATCAAATTTTGATAAACTAAAAAATATAAAAAAATGAAATGAAAAAAAAACTGAGAAAATATGAGGTTTATAATATTTATAAATATTTCAATTAATTACGTTAAATAATTCCTTGGAAAAATTTTTAAATCTAAGAATTTTCCGAAAAATTACAATATTTGTTATAATTTTAAAGTCGTTTTTAAAATTGCGTTATATCATTGAAATCGTCTCTTAAAGATCTTTTGTATAATATTAAATTTCCATATGATTAATTTGTCAAAAATGAGAATAATGTGATAAAACCTTAAGGTAAACCAAAACACATAAAACTCTAAAAAGGACCTTTTCATCGTTTGATCCAGCTTACCCAAAATTGAGATAAAAACAAACATTTTGAGCAAGGGCATCTTAGAAAAACTTAATTTTAATTTTTGGTGGGAACAATTTTTAAAAATAATTCATCTTAATATATTCAAATAATAGATAATTAAAAAGTCTGACCAGCGTTTTATTTCTACAACTTTTTTTTACAGTAATGATCAACAATAAAGCGGTATTCGATCGTATATTGATCATATCTTAAAGAGATGATTTTATGATTTGAAAGTCCAAAGTAGAAAACAACTTGTACAACTGCTGCTGAATAACAAACTCTATGAGATAACAACCAATGTAAGCGAAATTAACAAACCTTATGTAAGCATATGAAATAAAACTATTTTTTACAATTCCAGCTTTCACAAAAGAACACCTTCAAAGATGATCATATGTTTGTAATTGAACTAAAAACGGGTGTATAAGGCTTCCTTGGATATTTGCTTTCACTTAAGGATGACTTCCAGGAACATAAGTTTGTAATTCAACTAATAATGGTTTGTATAAGGCTTCCCTGGATATTGGCTGTATAAAGATTCCCTGTTAATATCAAATAATTTGTTTAAAACAGAATGAATGCTGAAATTGCTTTAGAATGTGAAACTTATAATATTCAACGATAAAGTAAAAATTTTTCAAATCCACTTAGAAAAATAAAAACTTGTAAACGATTAAGTGTGATTCTGTATAATAAAATAGTTTACATTAAAATTGAAAACCTTACAGTAAAATTAACTAAGTACATAAGTAAATACTTTTCTTTCCATTGATTACTTATAGCTGTTATTTAAATGTAAGTATGTATCCAGAAAAATCTTTCAATACCTGATAAGAAGTTGAAATACTAAAGACTAAAGTTTTTTAAGACATTATCTAAACATTGGTGTTGTCACTAAAGGCAAGTACTTACCACAATCGCTTACAAGTAATTAGAATAACCAGTTCATTAAAATCGTGTGCAAAAAGCATATACATCTTCTTAATCATCACAAAGAAGCTGACTAATGAATTAGGATGTATATGCAGACACATTATTGAAGTACTTCCATGTAATCAGAACGATATGTAGTAGTTATTGAAATGTAAGTTAATAGGTAAGTATTTACAATAGCAAGTGTTAAATATATATTTTTTGAAAGAAAGATTACATCGTCCGACACTCAAAATTAGACACAAACCGGATGATGCTATTAATTTAAGGGAAATTCTACTGATCAAACAATGCCAAATTTGATGTCAAGCTAACAAAAAGAGTTGTAAAATATTTTGTGTTATTTTGTTTTATTCTGTCAGAATCAAAAGATGTATTAAAAAATCTTTTAAGAATTTTTTGAAAAAAAAAAAAAAATATTGAAAATTTTAATAGATTTTTAAGGATAAGAATTTAAAAAAAGTTTTTAACAGATTTTCATCCTAACAGTATAAAATAAAAACAAGTAAGAGTTCTATATTCGGCTGTGCCGAATCTTATATACCCTTCACCATGATGTGTTTAAAGCCTTTTGTAACTTTTGAAGAACGAAAAAGTACCAAAAAGTCCCCATCTATGGGTCCTCAGTTAATCCGGGCCATACAAACTTAATTACATGTTCCTAGGTTCAATATTGTAGAAATTGTAAAAAGTACCTTTTGAAGAACGAAAAAGTACCAAGAAGTCCCCTTTTACTGGTTCTCACTTAATCCGGGATATACAAACTTAATAACATGTTTCTAGGTTCAATATTATAGAAATTTCAAAAAGTACCTTTTGAAGAATGAAAAAGTACCAAAAAGTACCCTTTCATATGTCCTCACTTAATCCTGGCCATACATACTTAATTACATGTCTCTAGGTTTAATATCGTAGAAATTGCAAAAAGTACCTTTTGAAAAACGAAAAAGTACCAATAAGTCCCCTTTTATGGGTCCTTACTTAATCCGGGCCATACATACATAATTACATGTTTCTAGGTTTAATATCGTAGAAATTGCAAAAAGTACCTTTGAAAAACGAAAAAGTACCAAAATCCCTTGTATGGGCCCTCACTTAATCCGGGCCATATATACTTAATTACATGTTTCAAGGTTCAATATTGTAGAAATTGCAAAAAGTACCATTTGAAGAACGAAAAAGTACCAAAAAGTCCCCTTTTATGGGTCCTCACTTAATCCGGGCCATACATACTTAATTACATGTTTCTAGGTTCAATATTGTAGAAATTGCAAATAAAGTACCTTTTGAACAACAAAAAAGTCCCCTTTATGGGTCCTCACTTAATCCGGGCATACATACTTAATTACATGTTTCTAGGTTCAATATTGTAGAAATTGCAAAAGTACCTTTTGAAAAACGAAAAAGTACCAAAAACTCCCCTTGTTTGGGTCCTCACTTAATCCGGGCCATGCATACTTAATTTCATGTTTCTAGGTTCAATATTATAGAAATTCAAAAAATACCTTTTGAAGAACGAAAAAGTACCAGAAAGTCCCCTTTTATAGGTTCTCACTTAATTCAGGCTCTACATACTTAGTTTCATATTTCTAGCCAATAACAAAACATTAGTGCTGCTCTCGCTCTGCTACTCTTGCTCTGCTGCTCTTGCTCTGCTTTGCTTTTATAAACAAATTACAATAACAATATTTACCGTATTGTTATGTATTTTGTTTTTGTTTTTTGCAGTTTCTGTCTGAGCATGAATAAAAAATCTAAATTTTATATGAAATTTTCAGAGGTTGTCTCGGTTTTTTGCTCATATCTCCGTTATTTATGGACCGATTTTGCTGATTTTAAATAGCGTTCTTGCCGGTCGTATGTCTGATAGAATTATGGAAGATTCGGATCTCGCAGATATCTGGGGTCTTCTAAAAACTGATTTCAACAAACATACAGACAGACAGACAGACAGACAGACAGACGGACATGGCTTAATCATCTCCTCTACCTATAAGGATCCAGAATATATATACTTTATAGGGTCGGAAAATTATATTATAGAAATTACAAACGGAATGACAAACTTATATATACCCTTCTAACGAAGGTGAAGGGTATAAAAATGAGAAGGCTCATTGTACTATTTGTCCACAAATTCTTGCTTGTAAGGGGTCTTCCACCTCGTCGCTTAAAAGTCATTTAATTCGAAAACATCAAATAGACTTAAACGATAAAAAAAACTAGTGAACAAAACATGTCTGTGGAGGAAGACAAGCCATCTTCATCTCAAGCAGGAGTTAAAAAATATTTTAATAAAGTCAACAGTAATCTTTCTCTGGATGAAATATTATCTCGAGCAGTTGCAGAGGATGGATTTTCTATTAATTCAGTGTGTAAATCAAAACTATTAAAATCTTATTTAAAATCTTTAAAAATGGAAATGCCTAGCCAAATGACAGCCTGGAAACAAATTTATTCCTTTTACGAGCAAAAAAAAATTGAGTACATTAATATTTTTGAAAAAATTTTAATTGAAGGTGGTAAATTTTTTATTATTGTCGACGAATGGGTTGATGTGTCCGCTTATAAATATATAAACGTTAGTGTCCGCGGTTACAATCCTAATTCAAACAGCTTGGAAGTTTTTAATTTAGGATTACAACAAATTACAACCAAAGGCACTGCGGAAAATATTGAAAAGTGCATTAAAGAAAAACTTACGGAATTTAAAATAAATTTGGACACTGACGTAGTGGCATCCACTCACGACGGAGCAGCGGTTATGAAAAAATATGGGGAATCTATATCCCCGATAAGTCAACTCTGCTATAACCACAGCATTCATTTATGCGTAGTAGATAGTTTTTATAAACAATCAAATAAAGTTGATTTACATGACACTAGTTGGTCTGATATGGAAAGTGAATATTCCGATTCTGAAGATTCCGTCGATATTAATAGTATTCAAATTGAACTTTTGCCGTCAATTCTAACAACGGTTTCTAAAGTTAGAAAGGTTGTAAAAATGTTTAAAAGATCTCAAGATAAACAACAAAAACTTCAAAGTTATGTGACTGAACAGGAGGGCCATCAAATTCACCTAAAATTAGACGTTAAGCACCGTTGGAATTCGCTTTCTCAAATGATTGGTATATTTTTAAAGCTTAAAATTTGTATTAACCATACTTTACTTGATTTAAATTTAGAAACCTTTTCTGAAGCAGAGTTTAAAGTATTAGAAAGTGTTTTCAAAGACTTGGAACCGCTTTGTATTTCAGTTAATAAATTGTCAAGTGATTCAGTGACACTTTTAGAAGCCGATGTAATATTAAAATTCGTACTAAGTGCTGTTGGCAAATCAAACACAATTTTTTCAAAAACACTTCATTCGTGTCTTCATGACAGAATTTTCCAGAGAAGAAACATAATACTAAACACTCTAATATTGTATCTTCATAATGGATATATGCCAAAATCATGTAAATATTTAAAATATTCAACAAAGTCTGCAGCTATAGATTTGGCTGTTAAATTATATAATAGGCTATTTTCTGAATCAATACCAGATAATATCATTCTTAATAATACATCAGACTCTGAGTGAGTTGAAATTTCAACTTCAAGTAGTTTAGAAAAACAACTTAATATAACTTTAAAATCTATTCAAAATCCCATTTTCAAACACCAAACTGTTAAGAATAATAATCTAACGGATGATTTTGATTATTTAGAAAAATTTAAAAAGAGAAGTACTAATTTAAATTTACTTTATAATTCACTTCTTACTATAAACCCAACTTCAACAATTAGTGAAAGAGTTTTTTCAGTTTCATCTTCTATTAAAACAAAAATTAAAAATAGAATGTCTCCAAAGCATTTAAATTGCATTCTATTTTTAAAATACTATTTTAAGAAACATATATAAAATAAAAACATCTTAAATATCTATTTATAAATATTTTGCTCTCTTTAAAAAAAGTACAAATTATTTTTAACTCTGTTATTTTTTAAATAATGAATTTTTTAAGTTTGTTCTTATTATTATTTCAAATTGAAATGTAAAACTTAGGCCTTATGTTATTTTTTATTAATTAATTTTATTTTCAATAAAATCGACAACACCTCCTCTTTGTGCATACCAAATTTCATTAAAATCGGATTAACCGTTTAGAAGTTACCGAATTATTTCCCTCTTTTTTTTCCTATACCACTGTGAGTCGGGGTAACTATAAATTGTAGGTTAAATATGTAGTTCAGATCTGTCTGACCAAAACTTCCGGAATATGTTTCTAAAACATACATACATTAGTTCTGTATGTATGTAAGTCTTTTTAAGTTATAAAAGGAAATAATACCCAACAGTTTGATAGGACTTAACTGAACTTATTATAATAATTATTTTGTTATCACCATTCTGGGCAGAAATCAGATATACTTACTTCGATTACAAATAAACATTTGATTCTAATATGTATTACTTCTAGTGAGTGATTTAATTACACTTATTAACAAAAATTAAAAAATGGAGTTAACTCAGAGATCAATATAAACTTTTCTAGAGGACTGGACAGCACAGCACTGAATACGAATATGGCAAAGGAATTTCTTTATCTTCAGATTTAGCTGCATTTTAAGGTGTACGTTTAATTTATTTAAAAACAACGTTGACCTGTGTTATTTTCTAAAGTTCAGCGCGTAAATTTAAAGTTAAAAGTGACCTCACTCTAGCATTCTTAGGGACAATAAGATTTTGTAATATTTTAAGGTTAGTGTAACACGGTTATTTTACAATGTTACCACTAAAGCTGTGAAGAATAGAATAGTACATTGTTGTATAATAACACTATTTATAAAGTAAACAGAAACACATTAACAATAACAAACATTTTATAAACTTAGCATGAATCTGCAGATCTTGTTTCAATAACCAGCAAGGGTTTTTTAATTGGAGCTATGCTGCCAATAACATTGTTAATGACATCTCAAATGGGTTTTCAACAGACTTTACTATTTACCGTTTAAACTACTTCAATCAACTGATAATTGTATGCCTTTTATAGTTTAAGTTTGAATCAATACTTAGCAAGTTAGACGTTTATCACTGATCAGTGTCAGGTATTGTAGATTAAGAAAGAATAATGTACGTCTGATATCATTTACTTCCACAATTATTACAATTTTTGGATTTAAACTCATCGATTAAATTTCGTTTTAACATCTAAAAAATATTTCTCTTTTGAGTATACGCGATATTACTCATACGTCATGAATGCCCACAAAATGAGTTTAATTAAATTAACTCTATTTATTTGAATAATAACATCGTCCAGCAACAAGAGAAAAAATCGTTAGACAAGAGCCGGATGATATACGTCTGATGCTATAAATTTAAAGGAAAAAATCTGCGTTTTCAGTTTATCATTTCGTGATCCTGTGTCCTTTCAAAAGGACTTTATAGTTTTAAATATTACATTTTTCAAAAAATATTTTAAAATACGTTTACTAATCAAAAATGTTAAATTTGGTGTCAATCCAACAAGAAGAGTTGGGAAATATTTTGTATTATTTTTATTTTATACTGTTAGGATGAAAATCTGTTAAAAAATATCTTTTAAAATTCTTATCCTTAAAAATTTATTAAAATTTTCAATATTATTTTTTCAAAAAATTCCTGAAAGATTTTTTATACATCTTTTGATCCTGACAGAATAAACAAAAATAATACAAAATATTTTACAACTCTTTTTGTTAGCTTGACATCAAATTTGGCATTGTTTGATTAGTAGAATTTCCCTTTAGTTTATAGCGTTAGACGTATCATCGGTTTGTGTCTAATTTTGAGTGTCTTCTTTCAAAAAATATATAATTAACACTTGCTATTGTAACAACTTACCTATTAAATTACTTTCCAATAACTAATACATATCTTTCTGATTACAAAGAAGCACTTTAATAATGTGTTTTGCAAATACATTATAATCTATTAGTCAGCTTCTTCGTAAAGATTAAAAAGATGAATATGTTTTTTGCACACAATTTACATTGACTGATTATTCTAATTACTTATAAGCGATTGTGTACTTACACCCAATGACATCACTTATGTTTAAATAATGCCTTAAAAAGGTTTAGCCTTGTTTGTTTGCTGATTACATACATACATTTAAATAACAGCTATGAGTATTCAATGAAAGGATTATTATTTCTTTATGTACATAGTTAATTATACCCTTCACCTTCGTGAGAAGGGTATATATAAGTTTGTCATTCCGTTTGTAATTTCTATAATATAATTTTCCGACCCCATAAAGTATATATATTCTGGATCCTTATAGGTAGCGGAGATGATTAAGCCATGTCCGTCTGTCTGTCTGTCTGTACGTCTGTCTGTATGTTTGTTGAAATCAGTTTTTAGAAGACCCCAGATATCTGCGAGATCCGAATCTTCCATAATTCTATCAGACATACGACCGGCAAGAACGCTATTTACCTTTATATAACCATTATTAGTTGAATTATAAACTTATGTTTCTGGAGGTCATCCTTGAGTGAAAGCAAATATCCAGGGAAGCCTTATACACCCGTTTTTAGTTCAATTACAAACATATGATCTTTGAAGGTGTCCTTTTGTGAAAGCTGGAATTGTAAAAAATTGTTTTATTTCATATGCTTACATAAGTTTTGTTACTTTCGCTTACATTAGTTGTTATCTCATAGTGTTTGTTATTCATCATGTTGTACAAGTTGTTTGCTATTTTGGACTTTCAAATCATAAAATCATCTCTTTAAGATATGATCAATATACGATCGAATACTGCTTTATTGTTGATTATTACTGTAAAAAAAAGTTGTAGAAATAAAACGCTGGTCAGACTTTTTAATTATCTATTATTTGAATATATTAAGATGAATTATTTTTAAAAATTGTTCCCACCAAAAATTAAAATTAAGTTTTTCTAAGATGCCCTTGCTCAAAATGTTTGTGTTTACCTCAATTTTTGGTGAGCTAAATCAGACGATGAAATGGTCCTTTTTTAAGGTTTTATCACATTTTTCTCATTTTTGGAAAATTAATCATATGCAATTTTAGTATCATATGAAAAATCTTTAAGGGACGATTTCAATGGCATGACACAATTTTGAAAAAGACTTCAAATTTATAAAAAAATATTGAAATTTCTTAGATTTAAAAACATTTCCAAGAAATTATATAATATAATTAATTGAAATATTTATAAATATTATAAACCTCATATTTTCTCAGTTTTTTTCATTTCATTTTTTAATATTTTTCAGTTTATCGAAATTTGATATTATTGCATTTTATTAAAATATTTAAAAGAAGGACCAAATACTGAAGAAAACCTAAATGTTTTGAGAAAAGTTAACTCAGAATCAAAAAAACTCAAATTTAAGTTGGGATTACCCTAATGTACTTATTTATTAAAAGTCGATAAATTTTCCAATAAGAAATCTGCGTTTCTGATTTTAAAAAATATGAAAAACTAGAAAAGGTTTTATACTCATTTTGCTTTTAGTGTAAAATTTACTTTAAAAGGGCTTAATACGTTTAAAATAGAATTTTAATATGTTCCGATGCTTCCATGTTATTTATTATATATGTTTGCATGTAATGAGTTCTATATCAAAGTGCAACACGCATATCCAAACAATTTGTGTCCAAAAGTAATTTCTGAAAATTTAAAAATGTTTTTTTTTCAATTTTAAGGTCATCTATGATAGGATTGAGAACTCTTTGTCATGAAATCTGTATAAATACTTCTATCTAGTTTTAAACTAGCAAATCTAAAAGTATTTTACAATCTGTAAGCTAATTGTGAACTTTTCTTCAGCTATTGAAACGTATTCTCTAAAGCCCCTTGATAATGCAAAGACATCATTTCATCCCTCAACGTAAAATAACCTCACGATCTCAATGATATAAAAATATTTGTCCATTTTAAGTTAGCCCAGCATAAAATTTTGTAACCACTTATCTAATAACATACTTTTCAATGAAAGTACCTTAAAAACATTGTATTAATAATGTGTCATATAAATAGTTTTAGCCTCTTGGTAGAGGCATAGAAGTTGTATGCGTTTTTTTCACATAATTTACATTCAGTGATTTTTATAATTACTTGTAAGCGATTGTGGTAAGTACTTATCTCCAATGACATTACCATGTTAAAATAACGACTTAAAATGGGTGCTATGCAAGTAAACTTTAGAATTTTAAGCCATTAGCTGTTAATGAAAATTTTTGCTGTGAAATAAAATATACCACAAATATGACTCAGGCTTAAATAAATTTTTTAGTATAACCCATATATTGACATTCTTGTTGGAGGAGGAAAAGAACATACTAATTAACACTTAGTACTTGTTTATATGTTGCATGAAGCTATTTATGCAAAAATTCCCAGTCTTACCTCCTTAACAAAAGAGCGAGAACAACAACTCCAGCAGATTGGAACAAGTTTTCTTCGGGTACTTGAATGTTAAATGTTGTCATTATATGTTTTGTTTCACTAGCAGATTCGCATGCAGATAACTGAACGTATGCATGTAGAGTGTCTGATGCATGTAAGTAGACGACAACACATTAAATTTTAAGAAAATGTGAGTAGCTGGATTTATAATTAGGTTACTGTGTGAAAATTTATACTTGGGAAATTTGATGCTGATCTTTAAACAGAATTAAGCAGTAAACAAATTAGAAAAAGATTTGATAAGGCGTTGCGAAAAACCGTTACGTTGAGACTATTTTGAGTTGATTCAAAGATTTTCCTCTTATCGCATGTTATTCATTAATTCCGGTAAAATTTGCATGTTTTTTACTCCAAGGCTCTAATTACGATGCTCTAAAAGTGTTAGTATTTCTTTAATTTCTAAAAATTGCTCTAATTTGGATTTTTGTTTGGATTTACTATTTTCTACATCCATTGATCTTTGGAATGCTCAACCATTTTGAAATAATGATAAGCATTAATAATCGTTTATTTAGTCAAGCTAAACAACACATAAACTTTACTATAATCACATTAAAACCAGGTCTTTGAACTGATCTTTTGAACATTTAACCAATTAGAATCATCAGTGATGCAGGATCTTCTCCCACCACGATCATCGATATTAATTGTTTGTGTAGTCAAGCTAAAACACTTAAATCTCACTGTGCTCACTGGCTCTTTATTCTAAAACCGAATTTTAGATTCTTTATATGAAACCATTGATTCCAGAATTGTTATCATCTCAGGAAGTGGTTTTAGTATTTTGGCTTAACGACTTTATCTTGTTGTACATATTATCAACCTTTTTCTGAAATCGATTAAGTCTAATTTAGTATTAATAAGTTATCACTTATATATTCAATTATTTCTGATTGTGAAAGCCATGTTTGATTTTCAATTTATTCTGGATTCAGACGCATCTTAGGTTCCGGTTATTATCAGTCAAAAATGGTGATGACCAAAAAAACTTAATATGGGAAACAAATGTTAATAAAGTTACGTACTAAGCCTTATGAGAACAGAAACTGTTTGGCAACGCAGACGTTCTTAATATTAATGTTGAACTTTGTTAGTTCGCATACCTGGAAGTGGCTGTTGTTGACTTCAGACATCCAAAACTAAGATTTATGAAAAATTTCTTAAAGACATTTGAATTTTACAACTCTTTCTAATAATAATCAATTAAAATTTTAATGACATCTTTAAATACCAAACGAATTCAACTCTACATAAACATTTTTTAAATGTCATAAAGTTTTGTCAACTTTTATTGGTGAGAGAAACAATTGTACTCATCTTGATTGAAAAGTTTATAATGAGGAGCTTTTTCAAATTTCTAATAGCTATTATGATGACTTAATTAGAAGAAATTTACCATTTGGAAAACCAAATTCTCACAATTCTATCAAAATAAAGCAAATGCATTATACCCTCCACATTGCGGTATAGTAGGGTACAAAAACAGATTAATTGTTCCTGTTGATACGAAAATAACAGAAATTCACAAACTACTAGTTAAGTTGTTAAACAAAAAATAGGGTTAAAATTAACCCATATATATGAGTTAAAGAAGAAAATGTAGTTCGTTTACATAGTTTCATTTTCGAATGTAGAATTAAAAGTTATTCTTCATCTGTATTTTCCTTGAGTAAGATTAGCAGGTCGTCCTCACAATGTCCTCACTGGGAACACACTTGGATACACAGATAATACAAATCTGAAATGAAAGAAGCGATCGAAGTATTATTACACTTAGATCTAAGTACTCTGGGTTGCTAAACCAAATCAGTTTGTCTCACGAAAGTTTCATATCAACTGGCCCTTAGTAGGAGTTTTCTTCTATTCTTCTATTTAATATAAGTAGTTTTAGGTTTAGAGATACTAACTTAAATGGTACAATAATAATTATGGGCCCACCAAGGTTTAAACAAAAAACACCTTTCATTTGAAAACATTTTTAATTATAACTTCTTTTTCAACAATTGTCTTAATTGTCATTCCATTGTTGGCTGCAATTTTATTTACTTTTACACAGATTGGTGAGAACAATTTCATCTACATGGAACATGCACTCACTGTTAAGGAAGTATTGTTTTAACTGATCATGGGTTTTGTTGAAAAAAAGATAAACGAATGAACCATTTATTATGTACAGACACTTGTTTATGCATTTGGCTTTTTACACTTTTCCAGCTACATATTTACAATTGGGTCGTTTTTTAAGTAGAAAAGATGAAATTATCTTAGTAGATATTCATTAGTACATAAAAAACTTTAATGTTTTTCTATTATGAAATCTAAAAAAATATTATAGTAATGTTCTGCCATTTCACCTTAAGGAGAATATAAACCAGAAGACATCCTAACTAAATCAATAAACCTGAAAACTGAAAGTAAAAATACAGTTTGTTGTTTTGAACGAGTTATTGATGTTCTTTTTTAACCTGAAATAAAAACTTTTCCTTTCATTGCTTTCTAGAAAGTGTGTTATCTACAACAAATGGAATTCTAACATGCAATCTTGTGATATGATGAAAACAACTACAAAAAAAATTATACACATTTTTATAATATCTTCAACATTTCTAAGTTGGAAATTTTAATTCTAATAAATATAGGAAACTTCTCGTTATGAGTTTTCTCAATCTTTAACTTTTAGAAAAATTCTTAGAACCCTATCAACGGCAGCTATGCACCAAAGTTAAAGAAAAGTAATGTTGTTGGCATTGGACAGGAAGTGATTTTAAATATTATAAAAACTTCGAACTCCTACATATGGATATTACTAAATCGAATAATAAACTGATTCTGATTGCTATAAATTCGTTGGGTTGGAATGTGTACATTAGTTTAGATTCAGCTTAAGAGTGCTTCAATCCTTTAGAAAATTATATTTTTTCGCTAGACATTGACTTGTGTTAAATTTTGTCTTACTATGGTATTTGTAGCCCTTAACTGCAGCCATTTTTAAGAAATAGTTTGTAATAATTTAGGGTAAACTATAATTTTCTAGAGCTGAATGCAAACGAAATGACTTGTGTTTTTATCTTAACATAATTGTCCGATTTAATATGATGATGTTGTGTTAATAATCAAGTTTAAGTTTAGGTTTAAATCAATGAATAAATCTCCATCGAATGTTTGTTTTTAAGGTTCTTTCGACAGATACATTTTCTACAAGAAAAGCTTATAGTAATGTTTCGAGAACCTAAAGATTTGTAGTTGCTCAATGTGATCATCATTTAGACACTTATGGCAACTACACATGCCAAAGAAATTTAAAAACTGAGATGAAACTTTGATTTTTTAAATGATTTTGCTAAATTTGAATTTGGACTCAGAATTCCTAATCGCACCAGATTAACGTAGTCGCGAACTTAAGTTTAAAATGTCACATTTTTTGCAACGTTTTAAATAGCATCAAGAAAATTTTATTTGTAAACCCTGTTGTGAAATCTGAAAACCCCGTTGTTCATCTATAAATTTATTTTCTCTAAACCCAATTGTGTCTTTAACAAACACACTATATACGTTAAAGGTTCTAAGTTCTATATTTAAGTTTGTTAGAAATATAGTCTTTCAATGCAAATCGATTAAGAATATGAAATGTTTATTTATCTTGAGGGGAACAGTCCTCGTTGCTACTGCGAAAATTGGCGACAAGAAATATTCAGTTGGTACCATTATTCAACATCAATTTTAGCAGACTATTTCAAACATCCAACCACATCAAACAAAAGCAATCTTATGAAAAAACTTGATATAAAATCATAAAGAATGTTGTTATAAATAATTCTTATTTAAACTTTGACTACAACAAAATGTTTGCATTTAATTTGTCGCCCAAACCTAGTTGCATGTTGTATTTTAAAACATATTAAAACTTCCACTTCAACATCATAAAAACCTTCCAACGATTTCAAAGGCATTTTGAAATGTCTGTCTGTATAACTTAAAGGAGTAAAGCAAACACACAGACACATAACACTTATATACAACAACTGATCTTGACCTCTGTATTTTAAAATACACACCCACTATTTGATCATATCAGAGTGCATTCATTCAACTGGCGAAGTCAGTTTTTGGTTTGGTTTTCATACACTGTGATTATCTGTTGGTAAAGGAGATTTGTGACGGTTTCCTTATTTAAGATTTTTGTAAAATTATGCTTTGCGATTAGAAAGTGATAATGAAGGTGTGTTCTTTGAGTTTCAGCTTAAATTACATAAATTTTCGATTTTATGAAGTTGGTATTAACTAAAGAAAAAGAATCAAATCAGTAAAAAGATTGAAAAACACTAAGAATAACCAAACATATGCATATGTTTCTCTAGGCAAATCACTTTTCAAAAGCAAACAGTTTTTACTTTCAATTTAAAAACATCTGCATTTTAAAATTTCTTATTGTAAATTTTGCATACAAATAAATAGATTCAAGATTATTCACAATATTGAATGTCAGCGATTGTTTAAAATACAGATGAGTAGATGTAACAACTTGATTGATGTTTAACAATCTTCGTTGGAAATGTCAACGCATTGCCTTGACTTCAAGTCAAGGTTTACGTATTCCTTCAAGGACAAACTTATTTTATTACAATTTCAATGGTTGATGAAAATTGTATATGCAAAGTCTGTTACTACATATTAGAATGCACTTTTTAAAAGATGCAATTTATAAATTTCTAAAATTTCCATCTTGAATATGATGAATTCATTGCTACGTTAAGAAATAGAAGGATAAGCTGCGAAATATAATGTTAAGCCACAGGCTCGGATTTTATGTCCAAAACTATTGGTAGCCACATTTCACAACCTAAGAACTTTAACTGAAGAAAGATTTAGATGAGTCTATTATGCAGATTATGTCGTGATACTTCTGAAAGGGATTAAACTAAACAGCTTATAGGAGATGACCGAGTAGGCTCTAAGTACCGCTTTCCGCTGTCTTGAACTAAGAGAGATAAAAGTAAATCTAAAGATGAGAGAAGCTGTTTTGCTCATAAACTTTGAACTTATTAATTCATACAATTATTTCAATTAGATTATTAAGAGAATTCCCTTGTCAATGCTTGTAATTCAGCTTTCGTAGCATCGAACGGTTTTGCTCTCGTCAGATTAACTTTTTCAACTTCCTTCTCTTTATATCAATTCAATTCTGAAAGTTACTGTTACTGTTATGTTTAGTTAATTGGTAGTGTATCACGTTATTGATCTTCAGGTATCTCACAGTTACCGATCATTTCCGTTTGTGCATATATATTGATGATGGAAAAGATATCTACAAATGTTTCCTAAGCATCGGTTGAAGTATGACTAATGGCACTTATCATACTCGAGCATCATGTACTCTAAATTTCGAAAGCTGGAATGATATTACACTTTAATTCCAAGGAAATTCAGATTATTGAAGCACTATTTTTCTTCATTTTCTAAATTTATTTGTCTAGAATTTTCTTTCAAGTATTACAACTAAGTACTTTCATATATCAGTTTAGGTACATGTATTATTGTCTTGAAAATTGTGTTCTAAGTAATAAGGAATTTTGGACTTTCTAGTAAAAATACAGATTTTAGTCATTCCCAGGTCAAAATTTTGTGCTCTTAAGTGCAAGAATATTGATGTAATGATAACAGAATTGACATCATAATCTTGTTAAAGTCATTGCTTACACTCTTTATGTCATGCTAGCGTCGATATAATCTATTATTGCTGACATGCATCACCTTACTACACTGGTATTCTGGAATTACCAAAGAAATATATAGAGAAGAGAATTAATCATTCCGATATCTTTTTTAGCAACTATGATAAAATGGCTTTTTTAACCTTTCAGCGACTAGCTATTTCATCTGCCTTTGAAGAAGTCACTTTTCAGACGACTGGTTTAATTTAGCTGTAGTGATCACCATCTAAATAACTTGCTCACTTTTTATTCCCTAAAGACTAAAGCATCGTTTCGGAAGTTCTTACCTTAAGGTTTGATTTAATTAAAGTGTCCTTCTTATCTATAACTGGCTAAGCTTTTTTCTTAATCTTAAGATTTCGACTGAACCCTCATTTGAGGTAGGTGATGCTGAACCACCCATATTTTAAGGGACTTCTTAATGTATAAAAATATACTTAAGTATATATGGAATTACATAAGTATGTACATACGAAGTACTTCAAATAACTACATACATACGTACTGGCAGTTTTTAGTTTTGATTTGGTAACTAAATGCACGAATAAAACATTTATTTAGATGTGCAGCAAACATACAGCAACAGCATCAACAACATTAAGAGCCACGTATCTACTTGTTTTGAAATTCTTACTACTACTAAGACTTTGACGACGATGAGTTTGTTGATGATAATGATAAAAGCGTGAATAACTTACATATCAGAACAGACATGAAAATAATACAAAAAAAGAAAAAAACAAATAAATTGTATATTTAATTGTTTAAGAGGAATCTTTATATACCCTACGAAGTGCTTTCAATTCCTAACTTTTAATGAACATATTCTTATAATTTTTAAGTTATTATTTAATTTTAAGAGGGACTTCGTCTTTATTACTATGGTTAAGGTCGAAATTTACATTTAATGGAATATATTTTTGCAAAATGTAGTAAGACAGCAAAACGATTATATATCAGAACGTAGGGTTACAGTCCAAGACCTTAAAAGGTACGAACAATACAAAATGTTCAAAGCTGCCTTGAAATATAGAATCAACATTATTTCCATGTCAAATTCCAAACCTGTGTTCTGAACTGTTGCAACAAACAGACAAACGTATGTTGCATCCACTACAGCATGAAGAAGGCATGGATTAATATAGTTTGTGGAAATGCGTTTTTTGTTCCTTCGTGTTTTCTTTTGTTTTTGTTGTTGACCATTGAAATTGTTTGGGCCTTTTATATGTTAGCTTCTCTTCGATGCGGTTGTTCTTTCTGCTTGTTCCTGTTGATGTTGGATGGATGTTGTTTATGTGATGTTTACCATGGTTGTGTTTATCTGTTTTTGTTGCTGTTGCTGTGGGTGTTGTTATTTTGTAGAATTAAGAAAATTACATGATTATCCATTGATTTTAAATATCCTAAAGGTTTTTAATACTTACTAAAAAAATTGATATTAATAACTACGATAATAAATACAACATATTTGAAACAACAAGAATTTCTTTAAAATATGTTTAAATCAATACTTGTTTAACAATTTTGTATATGATGTTAAATATTAAATAATAGTTTTATTAAAATATTTCAAAAATCTTATTTACTTAAGAGAAATATATTATTAAACTAGATATCGTAGAGACCTAAGCAGTATCGTACAACTAGTCTGCAGTGTATCAGATTTTGATAGATAATTGTCTAGTATTTTGTCTACGAAAACGTGTGTTAGTCATTGCAATTTACTGTATTGAACATAAATTAAAGGTTAAATTTTTGGAAACCCAGTATTCGAATAGACTTTTAAAGCGTTTGAATGTGTGTACACATTTATATGCAGAACTATATAATTCCTTATAATTCCCAAATGTACATATGATACAAAGTTTAATAAATTTTGTGATTTATTAAAATGATAGCTTAAACCAATTTATTACTTTAAAATGTATTACTTTGAAAACCTTTTCTGATTCCTCCTTAACTCTACTGAGACATACATAATTTATTTATGTTCAATATTTTCTAAAGTCCATTATTAGTAATATTTCATTTTGTAGTCCAATAAATTCATTGATTTACTTTCAGCATGACATGTTTGTCTTTGTTCTAAGTTTAAAAAGAAAAAACTTTAGCTAAAAATACTCTTTACATTTTCAATATCGAATGTTAAATTGTTCAATAAAAGTAAACTCCTACATATTTCTTAAAAGTCCTTTGTAGTAGATCTAAATGATCGTCATTAATCTTGGTTTAAAAACACACTGTATGTAGAGGTAAAACTTTCTGTAGTCAATGTGAATAAACTATTACAACTGAAGCATGGCTACGAAGAAGGACATAAAGACCAGTTTGCAAAGTATTGAAAATTTAAAATTTTGAAACAATTTTAACTTTATCAAAAGGAGTTCTTTTTAGGATTCAAGATACTTAATTGCTTATTGAATTTTATGTTTATTTCCATGTTTTTCTTATATAAACTAGTCTATTGATTATTTCAAAGATGAATCTTTTAAGTACTGAATGGACTTATTCTATTAACTAGTCTAAATAACTAGTTTATTGTGTGGTCTATAAACTAGTAAATTGGCTATTCTATATAATATTCTATTCACTGTAATATGAATTGACTTTTTATATTAACAGTCTATTGACTACACCACTAGTATAATTACCGTCTGTGGGTCTATGGATATTGTATTACTGCATAGACTAGTCAATGTAGTAGTCTATTGATAATCTATATATTGACCAGATATGCATTTTTTACCAGGCTTTCTTAAAAAGTAATTTGATTTAACAAATTGCAATAAATTAAATTTGTAATTGAAGTTTTAACAATTACAACTACTTGTAATTTTAATTGAAGAATTACAAGTACTTAATCGTAACTTATGAAAAACGCAATTTTAAAGTAATTCATTAATTACTTTTACTGAATTATGTTACAATAATTAAGCTGTTTAAATTATAATTACAATAAATTATAATTGATTTTAGTTTAAATACGATCAATTATATTTAAAAATACTTCAATTATAAATAATTGTAATGCAATATTTTTCAATTACAAATTGCATGTATATAACTGTTTATGAGGTGAATGCTTTCAGAAATTCCTTACTGTGTAATCTATTACTTAAATTCGAATGTAATAGATTACACAGTAACTTGGAAAGAAATCTATACGTTTATGTGCATTAATTACTATTACCTTATCTACATTATGTAATTGTAAATTACATGTAATTGGCAATTCTGCAATTACAAATAATTGATAATAATAAAAAAGTACAATAACAGGACAACTGTTATTAGATATTGCTCAATTACGCTTTACAAGTAATTGTAATTGACCCTGTAATCAATTACTTAATTAAATAATAATCGTCCATACCTGTCAAGCGGTAAGATCTGATATGTGTCGAGCTTAATAAATGTGGTCAAAAAAGTGTTATTAAATTTTTGTCAAGGGCTAAGATTATCAAGACACTTTTCTAAAAAATACCAATCCAACTACACACACATTAGTATATACATGTGTATGTATCTACGTATATACTTCTACAATACTGTTTCGTCCAAGGACGATCCTTTAGTCTTTATATCCTGAAACTCATAATTATCAACCAAAGTGTTGTCGCAGTTTAAATGAAGACCTTATTTAAGGACTGGATTTAGATATGGCGCTTTATTCATAATTTTTCGCAATAGGATCTTAAACGTCTTTGATCCAAACAAAACATTATTTTTTAAATTTCGTCCAATAAACTGGAGTTATTGTGGTGTACTTTGACTACAAATTTTACGTAATTACACATAGTCAGACGGACAAGGCTTTATATACTCAGAAAATGATTCTAAACCGATTAAGGTGTTGATCATAAGTTCGATGTGGAACAACATATTTTGGGTGTTACGAATAAACAGAATATTCTTAGCCAAACTGATTTGATTTCGTGGACAAATTTCAAGCTGACAACGATATTCAAAGTTTCTGATTATATTTGAGATTTGATTTTAATTATTTTAAATTATGTCATTAAAAATAATTTATTTTATCCATCTAATGATGAATATTGAAGACCGTTATAAAGTTTTTAATAAAACTATTAATATGTAAATGAAAATTTGATTACATTTGCAATTCTTCTGTTTTCATAATCACATTATACCAAATGAACTACATTAACCACTGTCCATTTGACACACTAAGAACTCATCCAGTTGGATAAGAAACGAAAACTAGTTTGTTTTTACTCCACTAGATCAAACTTAATGATTATTGATTGTTTTGTTGTGTCAACTGGTTTAAAATAAACATTAGCAGCAGCACATCAATGATTTAATTACTTAAAAAAACTCTTCCTTTAAATTTATTGAAATGCTTTTCGATAATGTGAACATGTTTGCAGTTTTTATTAAAATAATTTTAAATTTTCTAAAAAAAAAGAAAATAGTCACAAGATGACTTAAATTATATCACAAATTGTGATAAAACTGTTATAACTGTTATTACAGTTAATGTAAATGTAACAGATACAATATATGTATGTAAGAAAGTTGTTATCTATACAACTATATGATCGATATATACTCCTTAAGATCTACTCCTAACGAAGTTAAGCATTTTTAGGAATAAACTATCCCAAGATCATGTAAAATGGTATCCTAGATCTCAAAATCTCCAATTTAGTGAGATTTCGTACTAAAATGTTTGCAATTCTAATTTCGATGGAAAAACAATAATATTTATATTTAAATGTTTAAATTTGTTCGTGATTTCCAAAAACTGATTTCGTTTCGCATTCATGGCTTTAACTATGTCTTTATATTGCTCATTACAATCTAGCTTCATTTGAAAGTACAAAGCAGTTCGACAAAGAGTCAATGCATACGAAAAAGACAGTAATTTCCACTAATAGTTAACCACCTGGATGATTGTAATTCGTATGTTTTTGGTCTTTCGTCAAAAATAAACTCTTTGTAATCGAGAATGAAGACAGTCGTCACTTTAGTGTCCCTTTTGTAAGCAAGAGCGGAGGCAATCGTCTCTTTACTGTCTCCAAGTAATCTAGAGATTAGACTCTTAAAAGTTGTTTTCGTTTTATTGAACTTCCGAAAGTAGTTGTATTACCGATCTTTTGGAGAAATGATTGTTACTTTCTACTAATATGCCACCATCTGGTTGACTCAAATTTATATCTTTCGGGTCAATCGTCACATTGATGTCCCATAGTATTCTAGAGAGTAGACACTTTAAAGTTTTAACCTCTGTTTCCATTAATATCTTACCACCTGTTGGCTCCAATTCGCATGTTTTTGGTCATTCATCATTCATTCATTCAACACGTTCGTTACTTTCCCGTCGAACTGCTGGGTAAGAATAGTACCTTATTACACATACATCCATCAACTACCTATTACAGACATTTTTGTACATCCTTCATGATTTTCAACCAAACTATAGAGTGTTAAATACAATATAATAAATCCCATTGATTTTAATCCTCCTTATATTTGACAAGAATTCACTGCAGTTTAAAATCAGTTTTATTTATTTTTGTAGAATATGCTTTTAGAAATGCTTATGACATGTTGTATGCCATTATTAAGTCCGATTACAAAAAGTAAACTTGAAACCCCTTCACAGCAAGTGACCATTGTGGGATTTACAAAATCGAATAAAAACCTTATTCTCTCTACTAATCGTCAATTTGTTGTCAATTGAGTTAACGTTTCGTGATTATATAAAAGCAACAGATTCCTCAATTATTGGTCAAACACAATTGATGGGACAATGTGATTGAATTAATGTAATGAAGACTAGCAAACATGACGTTGTAACAAAAACCTGTAAGATTTCTTTTTAATTTCGCGCCATTTTCATGAGTGGAACTCTAATAGCTGTCAAAATTTGATAGACATTTACAGTTATCAAGTAGGTATTGATATGTATGACAGATTAATCAATGATTTAATGTTAAGAC
The DNA here is from genome assembly GCF_022045245.1 of Lucilia cuprina. Taxonomy (NCBI): domain Eukaryota; kingdom Metazoa; phylum Arthropoda; class Insecta; order Diptera; family Calliphoridae; genus Lucilia; species Lucilia cuprina. Next base: position 56,170,200 of record NC_060950.1, on the reverse strand, counting down.
GGGCTAAATGTATTTTTATACCCTCCACCACCATCAGTGGTGATAGAGGGTATATATAACTTTGTCATTCCGTGTGTAACACCAAGAAATATTCATCTGAGACCCAACAAGGTATATATATTCTGGGTCCTTATCAAATTCTGAGTCGATCTAGCTATGTCCGTCTGTCCGTCTGTCCGTCTGTCCGTCTGTCTGTGTAAAACACGCTCACGATAAAACGAAGCAATAGAATTTAACCAAATTCACCCAAAATGTTCTTTGTTTTCCTAAGTTGTTTGGTATTGAAAATGAGCAAAATCGGTTCACATCGGGAAAAGTTATGAATCAAAATTTGAAACAACCTCGAAAAAATAGGCATTTTTTACACATTCTGATGTAATTTTCTCGAAAACTATGCAAGATAATTCCATAAAAATTGGCATACATTCGTTTCCACACAAGAGCTTAATCTTTGCGTAAAATCGTCAGAATCGGTCCACAATTTCATATACCTCCCATACAAAAGTACAAATTCACGAAAGATTTGGTTTTTTGTTAATAACCGTCGTAATGCCGATATTTTCACAAAATTTTAGAAATTGAAATCTTTTGACAATAGAATTTATTTAGAGGAAAACTTTTTTTGGTGGGTCCATAATTGGTCATAGCTCCCATACAAGGTCCCCTCCCGAAAATCACTTAAACGTGCACAACTCATTACTAAATTAAGATATCGATATAAAATTTGGTATAAGTATTGCTTTTATATACAGAAATATTACAATGAAAGCTTTTTTGGATCGGTCCATAATTGGTTATAGCTCCCATACAAGGTCCCCTCCCGAAAATCAGTTAAACCCGCATAACTCATTACTAAATTAAGATATCGTTATAAAATTTGGTACAAGTATTGCTCTTATATACAGAAATATTACAATGAAAGATTTTTTGGATCGGTCCATATTTGGTAATAGCTCCCATACAAAGTCCCCTTCCGAAAATCACTTAAACGCGCATAACTCTTTATTAAATCAAGATATCGATATAAAATTTGGTACAAGTATTGCTCTTATATACAAATATAATACAATTGAAGATTTTTTTCGATAGGTCTATATTTGGACATAGCTCCCATACAAGGTCCCCTCCCGAAAATCACTTAAACGCACATAAACCATTACTTAAACAAGATATCGATATAAAATTTGGTACAAGTATTGCTCTTATATACAGAAATATTAAAACTAAATCTTTTTTGGATTGGTCCATAATTGGTCATAGCTCCCATACAAGGTCCCCTCCCGATTGGTCCATAATTGGTCATAGCTCCCATACAAGGTCCCCTCCCGAAAATCACTTAAACGCGCATAACTCATTACTAAATTAAAATATAAACATAAAATTTGATACAAGTATTGCTCTTATACAGAGAAATATTACAATGAAAGATTTTTTGGATCGGTCCATAATTGGTCATAGCTCCCATATAAGGCCCCCTCCCGAAATCACTTAAACGCGCATTACTCATTACTAAATTAAGATATCGATATAAAATTTGGTACAAATATTGATCTTATATACAGAAATATAACTATGAAAGTTTTTTGGATCGGTCCATAATTGGTCATAGCTCCCATGCAAGGTTCCCTTCCGAAAATCATAAAAAACTCACATAACTCATAACCAAATATTGATATCCATACATTTATCAAAAATATTGCTCTTATATACATAAATTCACTATAAAAGTGTTTTACGATCGGTCCATATTTGGTCATAGCTCTCATACTAGGTCCAGAAAATCACTTAGAATCACAATATTTATTACCAAGTAATGATATAGATACAGAATTCTGAAATTTTGTCTTTATATACATAATTGGACATAGCTCCCATACAAAGTCCTTTTACGAAAATCTCTTAAACGCACATTACTTATTACCAAATTAAGCTATTGATACATTATTTGGAAAAAATATTAGTTTTGTATACTTCTATTTCTCCTATATTAGGGGCAGGTCCCTAAAAGCGCTTTAACCATATTTAAAGAGCATTATCAATTTGTGTTGAACAATATTTTGTGTAGAACATAATTATAAATGTATTTGTATTTTGAAAATCTCTAAATCTTTCATATACATTCATACAAATTACACGCAAATTGTTAAATTTATAATGTTCAATAAATCTTGGAATTGTAATAGATTTAACTTTTTGGATTTTTTCTATTAAAGACATGAGAAAACTTATTTTTACAAATATTTGACCAATTAGAAAATTAGTAACATAAAAGTAGCTGGTGGAGGGTATTTAAGATTCGGCACAGCCGAATATAGCACTCTAACTTGTTATTCTTTTGTTGTGTTGCATAACATTGAAGAAAATATTCCACTTGTTGCTTACCAAGGAAAAGCGCAGAAAAAAAATTAATTAAAATGCTAATAAAACCTCTTTTCACTTCTTCTTCGTTATTTCAACACGCTGATATCATTGGAGGCAAGTACTTCTACGCTCGCTTATATATATAGATTTAAAGTAGAATATTTTGCTTACAAATAAGTTGTTGAGTGAGTTGTTTTGTTTTTAATAATAAAAAGAAGCCAGTGAGAATACGAAGCAGGGACTTCGGTTTGTTAGTTAAATGTTGTACTCAATGCAAACAAAATGACAAAGCCAAAAATAAAGTACTTCTATATCAGATTAAAAGAATGTCATTAATCGAGTACTGCAAAGTAAAGCGGACGGCAAGTAAATAGTAACTGAAATGTAAGTGGTTATGGTACAAGTATCAAGTTTTTGCTGGGTTAGAAAAGTAGCAATCAAGTTAAGATAACTTTACCTTTAAAAGAAATGCCTTACTGAACAAACATAATGCTATATTTAACTTATAATGATCATTATATGAAAAACTAATCTACGTACTAAGATGGATCTCACATCACTAAGATGGATCTCACTTTGCGGTTAGGATTAAAGAGATTAATAAACTATCAGGTTTCTCAGTAACAATCTAAAGACAGTGACTATATGATTACTTTAACATTCTATATGTATTTCATTAATGTTTTCACAACTTTTCTTAATACCCTATTAAACTGAAAAAAGGATCTAAAAAGTGACTAAGCGTTGACAGCTGTATGTTGTACAAAGTTAAAAAACCAAGATGTGATAAGAGTGTGGTTTATATAGAACTCTTTGTGTTGACTTGTGACCACAGGAACTGGTTTCTTTAAACTTCAAACGCATGTAAAAAGAGTTTGACTTTGGATGCCAATGCTAGTATATGTTGCAATGCAGTGAGGATTAAGTTTAATTTAATGAAAGTGGAAGTTTTGTTGCAATGAAATTAATGAATACTGACAAATAGCGCAGGATTAAATTTTGTATGAATGAAGGTAAAACCAACAAATGGATATTTTGCTAATTCTTTTGTTTAACAGAGTATTAAACATTGAAATGATAAAAACAATTCGAGCTTTAAATATCAAATATTTGCTAGAACTATAATACGTTTGTCCATACCCAGCAAACATTCAGTAGTGACCCGTTCTAACACAATAATTTACTGCTCAATAATTACTACATATTATATGCATTTCTTGTAAGTATTATTGTAATGACTTTATGCACAATAAAATAAATAAGCAGTGGAGTTGTAAGTAAGAAAACGAACAAAAGGCCTAGGTTCGTACTTCGTGTGAGTAATGTCTTATTTTGTCATTAAAACAAAACAACTTTTTAAAGTCCCTATTTGCAATTACTTATTTAAATAGTTATTTGTAAGCAATCGTGTTAACTACTCGCTTTCAATGTGATCAGTCGTATTAAAATAATGAGATAAAACGATTATGATTACATCGTGAAAAGCGTTTCTTTTAACTATTTAAAGCTGAGTTCCACATCACGCGTTCTACTTTTTCTCGCATTCTATGAGTCCGTCAAAAAAGTAAAACCAATGTATTTGTATGATGAAAGTTACAAGTACAAAAGCGTAGAATGCTTTGACGGTTAGAATGCTTAAAGTAGATCTACTTTTATAAGCGGCGCACGAACATGTCAGCTGATTTTGACATTTTATATTCTTTATTTAATGCGTATTTATCAATTTGAATGAAATAAAATAAAGTTTAATGATGAAAAATAAATAAAATAAATAAAAGTTTTTTAAAAATAAAACAAAAAAATTACGCATAAAAAGCTTGTCATGTAACTTGAAGCGTAGAACGGGAAATAGGTATGAAAAGCGCGTAATGCTTTGACGAGAAGTCGCGTAGTTTGGGCCTCCAGCTTAATTCATTGCTGCTTGTATATCAATACCTCTACTCAATGGCCTTTTAATGACTTTGAAGTAAATTAATAGACCAAATCACATTTTCTTTAAAAGAGCAATATTCTTTTTCATGTAGATTCGATTATAAGAACCCAAAGTCTCTTAAATAGAAAAAGTTCAAAATAGCATAAATACAGTCCGAAATTAGAGAGTTAGAAAGAAAACTATTCTTAATAAAAAATTTTCTTAAGATATTACCTAAAAAGCCAAACTATTCATTTAATGAAACCTACAAAATTACGCAGACCACATTTAGCCATATCTAACTGTTCTTCCTCCTTCCTAAATATAATAATTGACTTTTCCTCATAAATTATTACTTCCAGCTGTTTTGCAATTTGCATCCTTATCAGTTTCAAATATAATATGAAGTCTACAGTCAACAAAATAAACATCAGTCTCTAAACCATTTTCCATATTGTAAAAAACATACTTTGTTACAATATTTTGTAATTATTTGCCCCATAATATCCAATTTGATTAGTCTCTTAAAGGAGAGCATAGTTCTTAACTAGAGAAAGATTTAGGTATAGGTATCCAAGCAGAGGTGTATTACCACTAGCAGTCTTATGTGATGCATCTCGTCATACCATCCATAAGTAATAATGAGTCTTAATACTGTTGTATATATGAAAATATCAATATAAATCATTATATCTTTTTCAATATGATGGAATTCATTTAAAACTCATAAACTCACTGTGCTTCCAGTCAAAACAATTTATGTACAAAGTAAGCAAAATAGTGTCATTAATATTAATGTCAAATTTAAAAGTGACAAAATACAACTAAAGTATCTTTAATTAGGTTTAAACAAACCGTTTATTACTGTATTTATTGCTTTTGTCTTTAACAAATTGATACGTTTAATAATGGCATCCATAAGCGTATTAAATATAAACAAACATTGATCGTTTTCATATAGAAACTAACTACAGCAACTCATCCTACTTGACACACAAGGAATGGAGAAGGAACTTGTTTTAGTATTACAACAAAACTTTGTTCTAAAGTCCAGAAGCAACAAATTGAAGAAATTGAGTAAAATAAAAAGTTACTTTTAAAACCAGTTAAATACTCAACAATTCATCTAATGAGAAAACTTTTGCTTTTTAATTTAATGAATTTAATTGTTACTGAAAACTTACAAGAAATATTTTAACTTTTATTTAAAATCAAAAAAGGAATTTTAATAAACAATAAGAAATCCTTTTAAAATTCTTTTAAGAATTTGTCATTATATTAAAATCTTACATAAAATCTCATTAAAATTGTTCAAAACACTTAATGAAATCAGTAAAAGCAGAGATCCATAGCCAGTTATATAACTTTTAAACTAATCTTTATGTCAAAATATATATTTTTAGCATTAAGAAGACTGTAAAGAAATGATTCTTGTCACATTATTTGTAATTAATAATTTAACTTATAAATAAAATAGAATTATTTGAAATTTTAAAAGTTTTTGTTAAAATGTACTTTGGATTGACTTGTTTGATTTCTCTAAAAATAATTCTTTCGCTTTTGTAAAGAGTCAGAGAGATTAAGAAGTTTGTGTCTTAAGACTTTTGTAGTAAATACTTATGCGTCTTACGAAAGATATAATTTTTCATGAGAATTTGAATTTTTCAGTGAAAATCTGTTTTTTTGTGTAAAAATAATCATTGTGCAATAACACCTATTATGAAAAGCAAAAATTATAAGAAATATTGTTTTGCAATTACACTCATGATTTTCTAGTTTGTCATTGTCATGTAAATAATGAGTATTTTTATAATATTTATTCACACACAAATTTAGTTAGATGTAGGAAGTAAACAAAATGAACTTCTTTTTCAATGATTTATATATTTTTCTAATGAATTAACAAAAATAATTACAAATCGTCATATGAAATCCAAAAAGCGCGAAATCACATTGGGCAAATTTTTCAGGAGAAGCAAAAAACCATCTGAAATGATAAATAAATCAAAAATATTCAAATATTCAAACTGTAGATATCGAATACTCCTCCAGTAGCAGAATTTGGTAATTTAGCCACTCGAAAGTAATCGACAATAAAAGAGATATTACTTGCCTTAAAGGGAGCTTGAAGAAGTAAACCATTGATGTAAGGAGAGCAGAGCAACAGAATGGCTGAGAGAATACCACACAGTCATTTGGAATATTTGTTCAATTCACAATCGATGTTGTAGCGTTGTATGTGTAGTATGTCAAAACAGCTGCTACAGTAGTCGTAATAATGTTGTTGATATTTTGTATGTAAAAGCTCTATACAACTCGTATGATATTATTTCATTTGTTTTTCGATTGTTGTAAGAAAGTTTAGTGTTGTCAACTGTATATTTCAATATATAAACAAAAAATACCATTGATTTTGGCATAAAAAACGACCGATGATTAACAAAACACAATATAACTAAAATTTTAATAAAAACAGTTTATTTCAAAAATTAATATGTTAAAGAGAATAAAATAATTTTTAATTCAAAGAAATTAATTTGTGTTATTTCGTTTGTTTAACCTTTTCACACACAAAACTAAACCGCGGGATTTTTTTTATGTGGTGAACTCACTTCATTTTGACGTATATTCAATCATTTTTGATAAAAACTGGAAAAAGTGTTTTCGAAGGATATTGCAGGATATTATCCTTTTTAGCTTGTACTGACATCAAATTCTAAAAAAAAAACTTACTCAAAACCGAAAAAAAATTAAAAAAAGGGTTAATTAATTTAAAATAACTTTATTTTTTATTTTTTGACATTGTTATATGTTTGTTTTAATTGTTTCGTTTTCCGATGATAACATCAACTTGTGACTTAGTGCAAAGATTAGTTCACAATCAAAGTAACTACACTTTAGTATATACAATTGATTGTACAATTTGATTGTGTATAGAACAAATGAAACGATGTTCTTTTTTTTTCGTGATACCTAATAATAAAATGTTTTTAACAAAATTTCTAAAATACTTAAATTACCTTTTCTCAGTTTATTCCTTAAGTAAGATTAATCCATATTTATCCATGTTTTTTTATTATTATTTCTAAGTATTCAAATAAAATTTGGACGTTTTGAAAGTCAAAAATTTCTGTCAATTCGTAAAAACACTTTCAGCATATTGTAATTTCTCTCTTTTTCACAGTAGAAGATGTAAATTTATTTTAGTTTTCAAAATATTATTTTTACTTAATTTTTTAATGTCACTTATTTGCCACTTAGAATTCAAATTCAGTTTTTGTATAATTAACTTAATTATTTAAGTGCAATTTTTTTAAATCCTTTACCTTCGTGCGCAAGGTGGCGAATATATAACATTGTCATTCCGTTTGTAATTTCTATAATATAATTTTTCGACCTTGTGAATTTTGTATATTCTGTATCTTAACAGATAGCAAAATCGTTTTTTAAATGTCTGTTTGCCCTTCTAATCGTCCGTCTCTCTGTATGAATGTTGAAAACAGATTTCAGAAGATCCCAGATATATAAGGGATTCGAATCTCTCAGATTTCTATCAGTGAAATTTCTTTAACTCTCTTTGCTATTCGAAATTAATGTCAATTGTACAGGTTATGATTTGATGGTGGATAAATAAGATTCGTCATAGACGAATATAATAGTCTTACTTGTTCTTCTTTCAGCTAATATTTTTTGATTTGAAACACATCATGGTAAAGGATATTTAAAATTTGGCACAGCCAAATGTAAAACTTCTACTTGTTTTGCATTAAGCATCTTTATAGTTATTTTTCAAAAATCACTTAACTTCCACTAAGAATTCAAATTCGGTTTTTGCTTAATTATCTTAAATGTTTATTACACTTTTATAATTTATTTTTCTGTTTACCAACACCATCTATTAATTTTTAATTTTTTTCCATTTCCACTGAAATTATATTTTCAATTTTCGGCGTAAATTACGTCTTTTTTCAAAACCTTTATTCTTCTTTAAAACCGCCTTCGAAAAAAATCACAACCGTTCGCCAAGTAAAACAATCGTCTTCTAAATTTGTCTCCAATGTTAATGGAACATCTTTCAAGTTGTATTATTGTTGGAGCTGCAAGAAAACCCTCAACATGTTAAGAGTTGTAATCATACAGTTGGCAGACAACCGTTCGCCAACACATAACACATTCTTCGTCTCCTAACTTTGTCAACAATGTTAATGGAACATATTGCAGATTGTAGTATTGCTGGAGTTCCAAGAAAACACTGAACATGTTGGAGTTATAATCATACATAAGGCAGTGCAACAATTGTTGTTTGAAAAGTCTTCAAGTTTAGGGTCATATATTATAATGAGATAGAGAGAGAAAGAAAGTTTGGAAATGTAATTGAGAAGTGATAAATCACTTTGTAGAGTTGAAATTAACGATATTGTCCATGATATCCGTTGTATAATGATTGGAACAGAACTGTTCTTTTAGGAATAAAAAGTATTTCCTTAAATAAAGTATTCAATTTAATAGAAGTTGTAAACTTTATACGTTAAAGTTCAGTTTTAGAAATGTTGATTTTGTTCTTATTTTATATTAAGAGCTTAAATGGTTACGATCACTGATATTGTGGTTTCTAAGTAAAAGCTTGTAATTATCATAAAATGTAATATTTATTTATATGAATATTTGTGCAGATAAATCAATCTGAAATTTTTCTATAAATATGTTTATTTTGCTTTGACATCATTATGATCTAGTGCATCAGATCATCATCTGATCCATAAATTTCTATTTTTATTTTTTCATAAAAAATTTCAAATATATGAGACTGATGTTAAAGATATAATTGAAAGACTTCAATCCCAGCTGCTAAACTGAAGAATTCTTGAAACTCTTTACTCTTTAAAAAGTAAAAATAAATGTTATTTTTGATAGTGGCAGTTACAAATCGTGGCTGAAGTGGAACTAAATGACAGACAATACTAGTTCGATGTCGCTTACAACGAAGATACTTTATTTAACTGAATATTAATGATGCATTCCTCATGTTGCATTTAAAATTGTTGTGGCAATGTTGTGTTGTATATTATTTTATTATGTTTTCTTTTATTTGTTTTGTGTACAAAATTCGCTTTTCGTTTCAATTGCAGCCCATGTCTCTCAAAATATGCCACAATACTACATTGTATGTGCAACATGTAATACATATTTATGTTTTATGTTAATGTGTTAATTATAAATTCATTTTATTCATTAAAAAAACACAAAATATTTTTTAATAGTTGTAATTTTACTTGCAAATCCATATATTTTGCACAATGATCAGTTATTCATCATTTTTGAAGAAACCGTGTTCTCAAAAGCTCGAATAGTTTACAATTTAGAAAAACAAGTGATATTTTGAAAACAAAGACTAAAAATAACTCGGCCACAAAAGTAATTAAATTGTGAACCAAATATCTGTTAAAAACGTTAACAAATATTTTTAAAAATTTGGACAAGTTATTTTCGGTCTCTTTTTGAAAATTACAAACAGGTTTTTCCATTAATAATAAATTTTTATATAAAGGATAGATCATAGTTTGAGGCAATTTTGTATTGTCATTTGGTTTAATACTGAAAACACAAATTGTTTCCAATTTTATTTTAAAATCAAAAATGACCCGATTGCAACCATATTCAAAGGGTTCCTTGCTTGACCAAAAAAGCGCCTTACTCTCAAAGTTTACATGGAAATTCAGCTAGACAGACGGACATGGCTTAATTGAAAATAATACCATTATGATCTGTATTTTGCAAGGATATTTTAGTGCAATCCAAACATTAGCACAAAATCATATATTTATTAATTTTACTAACTATTGATTTAAACTCCAAAATTATTATAAATTTCTAACCAATTCTCAAGAGATTAGCACAATATAAATTTAGACAACATATTCCAAACGTAAAATTTTGTGTATATACCTTAACTTCATTCACTTTCATTCAAGTTGCTCAAGATTAATTTGATGTCATTCCATGACAAAGTAGAAAAACTTTTGCAATAAAAACTAACAACATTTTCCAGTAGAAGGCATGAGATTTATATGTTTTCGTTTAATTTGTCGTCCATCGAAATTTACAACTGTTATATTCACATTGCAATCCAATGCCGCTAAATCGTTTTGAAACGTCTTTGTGCTTGTAGACCATTCCTAACATTTTGCTACTTGAAGACAATTAAAATATTTCAGTTTTTATTTAATTTGTGACGATCATCTTTATGAAAAATATTTGCAAGACATACAGGAGGTATGTTAAGCTTTTGTTACAGTGTAGACATAAGGCGGAGTAATATCTAGCAGTTTAATATGACTATTGCATAAACATTCTTTTAACTCAACATAAAAAGGAGATATTTCAACTACTAGTAACACATATTGTCAGTTTTTTATATACCCACCATTAAAAGTATGAGAAGTATATTGATTTTATCATTCCGTTTTAAACGCATTGAAATATTGTTCGTGGACCCATGTATAGATATGTATATTTTTGAGTCCTTATTAAATTCTTGAATGAAATAATAGACAATTCCCATCAAAATCAATGAGGTTCATTATTGGGTAAAAACTAATGAAGTTTATCGAATTGATTTAAAATTGCGACCTATATTTTGATTACAAGTGTTTACATGAATGGACATTGCTAAATAGATACGGAAAGTGACTCTTATCCGATTGTGTGTTACAAACATCAGTACAAATGTATAATATTCTCTCCACATTGGTGGTATAAACATCATTAGATATTATTGAATCAAACTGAAAGTCTATATTCTTTTAAAGTGCGATCATAAAGTAAATTTCAAATTCATGCTCTTGTTTCGAGTCTGCTTTTGTCCACTTTTCTTCTTTTGACATCTTAAAGTCGAAAATGTAAGATTTGTATTCATTCATTCCATTAGTTACATCAATCTATGTATTTGTTGAACACAAAAAAATAAAGTGCAACAAATTGTTAATGCTGCAGTTATTTGTAGCCACATATAGCATACATGTCAATATATTTCCTCAATTAGTTTGCAACTAAAATTGTTACAGTTTCAATTAGTTCCATCAGTTAAGTATAAGATTGATTTGATGTTATTTTTAAAATGAACAAAATAGATCTGTTGTAATCATGATTAAAGAAATTTCAAAAAATACACTCTTCTTATTCGTAAAAGCTTTAAACTTTGTTGTCTAAATGGACACAAATTTAAGAAGAGAATTGATTTTGAGTTTGTTTTTGTCTCTCATATTTATAATAGATTAAAAAATTAACCACTATTTGACTGTCTTAGGGCGGGTTTTAGAGATAAAGATAATCTACATTCTTTGTTTAAACATAGTTTAATATTTGTTTCGTGTTTTTCAGTTATCAGTAAAGTTACTTATTATCTTAGTTTAACTGAGTGCAATTTGGCAATTAAACTCAAGTTATAAGTGAGAAAACACAATTAACAAAAAC
>NC_060950.1:56156514-56158354 GCF_022045245.1 Lucilia cuprina | reverse complement strand
TATATAAGTGCTTTAAATATGCGGTAAAAGACTGAAAAGTTAATCGCCTTTTATAATCAAAATTTTATGTCCTATTTCATGCTACAGGACTTCTTTTAAAATTTTATTGATATCATAGTTTGAAGAAGAAGTTTAATTGGATTCCGTTTTACATTTTATTAACCAATTAATAACTACAATTGCTGCTTAAAAACAAGTAAGAAAGTATAGTCGGGCATGGCCGACCATATAATACCCTACACCATGAGTATATTTGTAAAATTTTTACTTTTTATAAAGAAACATTTATGTTGAATATTTTTCCAAAATATTTAAGCAATTTATTGATAAAAAAATAAAATTTCTAAATGAGGCTTTATATAGGTCAAATTGGGCCGATCCTCGGTAAATTTGGGAAAAGGATATATTTTTAAATAACAGTTAGTTTTGTTGAGTTTCATTGCGATACAAATGGTTACAAGTCAATTTTAGACGCTAGGGTCAAATAATGGCCGATCCTTACGAAAATCTGCAGTGTCATTTATACTTATGTAAAACTTATTTATGCCAATTTTTAGAGAGATAATAGAATATTTGACGTAATTTTGGCATAAAAAGTTCAAATCGGTAGGTACGGTTGTATGGGGGCTAGGTGAAATAATGGACCGATTTCAGCTATTTTCAATACACTTCGTCCCTGTGCCAAAAAACATGCTTGGTCCAAATTTCATCAAATTATCTTGAAAATTGCGGCCTGTACCTTGCGCACAATATTTACATGGACAGCCAGCCAGCCGGACAGACGGACGGACGGACATGTCTTAATCGACTCAAAAAATGATTCTGAGTCGAACGGTATACTTTAAGGTGGGTACTGGACCAATATTTTTGTATGTTACAAACATCAGCACAAACGTATAATACCCTCCCCACTATAGTGGTGTAGGGTATAAAAACATATTTCAAACGATATGGTTTGACACTTTGCATATACATATATCTCAAAAACTGAAACTTTTAACGGTGTTGACATAGATCAAAATAATCATCGTTACTAGTTTTTAAACGACAAAAATACATTGGTCTTATGGAATACGAAGTAATCGGCTTTATGACTGATTTAAAATTTAGTGTTTATTGGGAATAATAAAACAATTACATTGGTTTTCGTGAAACTATTGTACTTTTTCGCCTGTTTTCAAGGTTGACAAATGAATTTTGAATCATTTTCAAATGGCTTTGTCCTTGGGTCAAAATGAGCCAAATTATATAAAATTATCTTAAAAAGTACAACATGTAGTTCCTTTGGAAGGTTTAGATGAACACATAGACGGACATAGCTAAATCGACTCAGAATCATAGATATTTATCGACGAGTTCATACGACGCCCAACTTAAAAAAATGCATTTGAAATAAAATCACTTGCTTATATAAGTACTTATAAATAGGTATTTAAGAAGTTTTTTTTTGGTGGGTACCGCTTTATTTGCAAAACGTTAATTCTTATTTACTTTAGTATCATGTGAAATCAAGTCATTGATATCATGCCTCGTAGCTGATAATATCCATAATTATGGCTTTTTTGATAGTGATGATATTAAATTAGTTCTTTAATGAACATTAAGCTTGAAATAACTGGTTTATTGTCCAGCAGGACATGTTCTTAGTGTGTCAGATGACTATCGCCTATTTCAAGTGGTGTTCATCTTTATTTGCTGATAATTTGTTGTTGTCGGTGAAAATTACATTTTGCACTTTAAAATAATTATAGTTTTTTATATTCTTAAAATCAAACTAAAAAATTTTATTGTTTTTATCTTTTGCCAATAAGGGCGGGTTTCTTACTACTCAGTTAACTTG
>NC_060950.1:56152960-56156414 GCF_022045245.1 Lucilia cuprina | reverse complement strand
ATTTCTTATTGTAAATTTTGCATACAAATAAATAGATTCAAGATTATTCACAATATTGAATGTCAGCGATTGTTTAAAATACAGATGAGTAGATGTAACAACTTGATTTATGTTTAACAATCTTCGTTAGAAATGTCAACGCATTGCCTTGACTTCAAGTCAAGGTTTACGTATTCCTTCAAGGACAAACTTATTTTATTACAATTTCAATGGTTGATGAAAATTGTATATGCAAAGTCTGTCACTACATATTAGAATGCACTTTTTAAAAGATGCAATTTATAAATTTCTAAAATTTCCATCTTGAATATGATGAATTCATTGCTACGTTAAGAAATAGAAGGATAAGCTGCGAAATATAATGTTAAGCCACAGGCTCGGATTTTATGTCCAAAACTATTGGTAGCCACATTTAACAACCTAAGAACTTTAACTGAAGAAAGATTTAGATGAGTCTATTATGCAGATTATGTCGTGATACTTCTGAAAGGGATTAAACTAAACAGCTTATAGGAGATGACCGAGTTGGCTCTAAGTACCGCTTTCCGCTGTCTTGCACTAAGAGAGATAAGAGTAAATCTAAAGATGAGAGAAGCTGTTTTGCTCATAAACTTTGAACTTATTAATTCATACAATTATTTCAATTAGATTATTAAGAGAATTCCCTTGTCAATGCTTGTAATTCAGCTTTCGTAGCATCGAACGGTTTTGCTCTCGTCAGATTAACTTTTTCAACTTCCTTCTCTTTATATCAATTCAATTCTGAAAGTTACTGTTATGTTTAGTTAAATGGTAGTGTATCACGTTATTGATCTTCAGGTATCTCACAGTTACCGATCATTTCCGTTTGTGCATATCTATTGATGATGGAAAAGATATATACAAATGTTTCCTAAGCATCGGTTGAAGTAGGACTAATGGCACTTATCATACTCGAGCATCATGTACTCTAAATTTCGAAAGCTGGAATGACATTACACTTTAATTCCAAAGAAATTCAGATTATTGAAGCATTATTTTTCTTCATTTTCTAAATTTATTTGTCTAGAATTTTCTTTCAAGTATTACAACTAAGTACTTTCATATATCAGTTTAGGTATATGTATTATTGTCTTGAAAATTGTGTTCTAAGTAATAAGGAATTTTGGACTTTCTAGTAAAAAGACAGATTTTAGTCATTCCCAGGTCAAAATTTTTTGCTCTTAAGTGCAAGAATATTGATGTAATGATAACAAAATTGACATCATAATCTTGTTAAAGTCATTGCTTACACTCTTTATGTCATGCTAGCGTCGATATAATCTATTATTGCTGACCTGGATCACGTTACTTCACTATATATAGAGAAGATAATAAATCATTCCGATATCTTTCTAAGCAACTATGGTAAAATAGCTTTTTGAACCTTTCAGCGACTAGATATTTCATCTGCCTTTGAAGGTGTCACTTTTCAGACGACGGGTTTAATTTAGCTGTAGTGATCACCATCTAAATAACTTCCTCACTTTTCATTCCCTAACGACTAAAGCATCGTTTCGGAAGATCTTATCTTAAGGTTTGATTTAATTGAAGTGTCCTTCTTATCTATAACTAGCTAAGTTTTTTTCGTTATCTCTAGATTCCGACTGGAGACTCTTTTGAGAGAGGTGGCCAGGGAGTTCAATTTTCTATTAGTTTTATTCAAGTAGAATTCTCTATGTCTTGAAACAATTAGTCTGTCAGGGTATCTTAGCATCTTCCTCTGTATAAGTAGTCCATACTTAGTTGCCCTTCACCACCTATTATAATTCTCCTTGTTAGCATCCTAACCTAAGTTATCCTAAAAATGATATATTAGTACTTAGGAAGGGGATAGAATAAAAACAGAAATACAAATATATACAAACATTCTAATAAAAGTCTGTGAGTATCGGCTAGTAGTAAGTAGCAAGTGACTAATTCATTTAGTTTTTCATTTGAACTAGAGAAACAAATACTGATCACTTTCTTAAGATGTTAATGAATGATGTTGAACCACCTATATTTTAAGGGACTTCTAAATGTATAAAAATATACTTAAGTATATATGGAATTACATACTTACGAAGTACTTCATGAGAATGCATCCGTTTGATATCAGCAAATAACTACATACATACGTACTCGCAGTTTTTAGTTTTGATTTCGTAACTTAAAGCACGAATTAAACATTTATTTAGATGTGCAGCAAGCATCAATAACATTAAGAGCCACGTATCTACTTGTTCTGAAATTCTTACTACCACTAAGACTTTGAGGACGATGAGCTTGTTGATGATAATGATAAAAGCGTGAATAACTTACATATCAAAACAGACATGAAAATAATGCCAAAACAAATAAATTGTATATTTAACTGTTTAAGACGAATCTTTATATACCCTACGAAGTGCTTTCAATTTCTAATTTTCAATGAATACCTTCTTATAATTTTTTAAGTAATTATTTAATTTTCAAAAGAACATCATCTTTTTTACGATGGTTTAGGTCGAAATTTACATTTTATGGAATATATCTGTGAATACTGTAGCATAACAACAAAGCGATTATATAGCAGAACGTAGTGTTACATGCCAAAACCTTAAAAATTACGAACAATACAAAATGTTCAAAGCTGCCTTGAAATATAGAATCAACATTATTTCCAAGTCAAATTCCAAACCTGTGTTCTGAATTGTTGCAACAAACAGTCAAACGTATGTTGCATCCACTACAGCATGAAGAAGGCATGGATTAATATAATTTGTAGAAATGCGTTTGTTGTTCCTTCGTGTTTTCTTTTGTTTTTGTTGTTGATCATTGAATTGGTTTGAGGCTTTTGCGGTTGTTGTTCTTTCTGCTTGTTCCTGTTGATGTTGGATGGATGTTGTTTATGTGATGTTTACCATGGTTGTGTTTATCTGTTTTTGTTGCTGTTGCTGTGGGTGTTGTTATTTTGTAGAATTAAGAAAATTACATGATTATCCATTGATTTTAAATATCCTAAAGGTTTTTAATACTTACTAAAAAAGCTGATATTCTCAACTACGATAACAAATACAACATATTTAAAACAACAAGAATTTCTTCAAAATATGTTTAAATCAATACCTGTTTGTACAATTTTGTATATGATATTATATTAAATAATAGTTTTTTTAAAATATTTTTAAAATGTTATTTACTTAAGAGAAATATATTATTTAAATAAATATCGTAGAGACCTTACTGTTTAGGTTGTACAACTAGTCTGCAGTGTATAAGATTTTGAAAGATAATTGTCTTGTATTTTGTATACGAAAACGTGTGTTAGTCATTGCAATTTACTGTGTTGAACATAAGTTTAAGGTTAAATTTTTTAAAATCCAGAATTCGAACAGACTTGTAAAGCATTTGAAGTATATATACATTTATATGCAGAACTATATAATTCCTTATAAATCCCTAATGTACATAT
>NC_060950.1:56131868-56152860 GCF_022045245.1 Lucilia cuprina | reverse complement strand
TAGTTATTTTATTGTGCATAAAGTCATTACAACAATACTTACAAGTAATACATATAATATCTAGTAATTATTAAACAGTAAATTATTGTGTCAGAATGGGTCATTACTAAATGTTTGCTGGGTATGAACGAACGTATTATAGTTCTAGCAAATATTTGATTTTTATAGCTCGAATTGTTTTTATCATTTCAATGTTTAATACTCTGTTAAACAAAAGAATTAACAAAATATACATTCGTTAGTTTTACCTTCATCCATACAAAACTTAATCCTGTGCTATTTGTCAGTATTTATTAATTTAATTGTAAAAAACTTCCACTTTCATTAAATTAAACTTTATCCTCACTGCATTGCAAAATATACTAGCATTGGCATCAAATGTCAAACTCTTTTTAAATGCGTTTGCAATTTAAAGAAACCAGTTCCTGTGGTCACAAGTCAACACATAGAGTTCTACATAAAACACACTCTTGTTATCACATCTTCATCCTTTCACTTTGTACAACATACAGCTGCCAACGCTTAGTCACTTTTTAGATCCTCTTTTAAGTTGAATAGGGTATTAAGAAGAGTTGTGAAAACATTAATGAAATATATATAGAAATTTAAAGTAATCATCTAGTCATTCATCTTTAGGTTGTTACTGCGAAATCTGATAGTTCATTAATCCATTTAATCGTAACCGCAAAGTGAGATCCAACTTAATGTTGTTAAAACTAAACTTGGATTAGGATTTCCTATAATGATCATTATAAGTTAAATATAACATTATGTTTGTTTAGTAAAGCATTTATTTTAAAGGTAAAGTTATCTAAACTTGGTTGCTTATTTTCTAATTAACGAGTAAAACATTTTGTTCAATGTGATTGAGCAACAGGAAAGAAGTCCGTCTTAACATTAAATCATTGATTAATCTGTTACACATATCAATACTTACTTGGTAACAGTAAATGTCCATCAAATTTTGACAGCTATTAGTTTCACTCATGAAAATGGTGTGAAATTAAAAAGAAATCTTACAGGTTTTTGTTACAAAGTCATGTTTGCTAGTCTTCATTACATTAATTCAATTACATTTTCTCATCAATTGTGTAAAATCAATAATTGAGGAATTTGTTGCTTTTATATAATGACGAAACGTACTCTCTATTGACAACAAATTGACGATTAGTAGAGAGAATACGGGCTTTATGCGATTTTCTAAATCCCACAATGGTCATATGCTGAGAAGGGGTTTCAACTTTACTTTTTGTAATCGGACTTAATAATGGCGTACAGCATGTCATAAGCATTTCTAAAAGAGTTTTCTTTAAAAATAAATAAAAATGGTTTTAAACTGCAGTGAATTCTTCTCAAATATAAGCAGTTCGACGGTCTAAAATAGTCAAAGGATGGTAATCTCCAAATGTGTTCTTGGAAGTCAGACACATTACTAGCTGTTTAACTGGCGCTACTTTTCTTGCCGCTATGGTGAAAATTTACTTTTATTCTTGATGAATGGCCAAAAACATGCGAATTGGAGGCAACAAGTGGTAAGATATTAATGGAAACAAAGGTTAAACATTTAAAGTGTCTACTCTCTAGAATACTATGGGACATCAATGTGATGATTGACTCGAAAGATATAAATTTGAGTCAACCAGATGGTGGCATATTAGTAGAAAGTAACAATCATTTCTCTAAAAGATCGGTAATATAACTACTTTCGGAAGTTCAATAAAACGAAAACAACTTTTAAGAGTCTAATCTCTAGATTACTTGGAGACAGTAAAGAGACGATTGCCTCCGCTCTCGCTTACAAAAGGGACACTAAAGTGACGACTGTCTTCATTCTCGATTACAAAGACGAAAGACCAAAAACATACGAATTACAATTATCCAGGTGGTTAATTATTAGTGGAAATTACTGTCTTTTTCGTATGCATTGACTCTTTGTCGGTCTGCTGGTACTTTCAAATGAAGCTACATTGTAATGAGCAAAATAAAGACATAGTTAAAGCCATGAATGCGAAACGGAATCAGTTTTTGGAAATCACGAACAAAAAGAAACAAGTTTTCGTTTCTTCTCCAACTGGATGAGTTCTTAGTGTGTCAGATGGACAGTGGTAAATGTAGTTCATCTGGTATAATGTGATTATGTAAAGAGCATTAAAAATGTATGTTGCAAATGTAATAAAATTTTCATTTACATATTAATAGTTTTATTAAAAACTTTATAACGCTCTTCTATATTCATCATTAGATGGTTAAAATAAATTATTTTTAATGACATAATTTAAAATAATTAAAATCAAATCTCAAATATAATCAGAAACTTTGAATATTGCTGTCAGCTTGAAATTTATCCATGAAATGAAATCAGTTTTGCTAAGAATATTCTGCTTATTCGTAACACCCAAAATATGTGGTTCCACATCGAACTTAAGATCAACACCATAATCGGTTTAGAATCACTTTCTGAGTATATAAAGCCTTGTCCGTCTGACTATGTGTAATTACGTAAAATTTGTAGTCAAAGTACAAGACAATAACTCCAATAATGAAATTTAAAAAATAATGTTTAGTTTAGATCAAAGACGAATTCTATAAAAATTGTCACAAATATAGTATATTTACGATCGATCCTATTGTGAAAAATTATAAATAAAGCGCCATATCTAAATCCAGTCCTTAAATAAGGTCTTCATTTAAACTGCGATCAACACTTTGATAATTATGATAATTATGAGTTTCAGGATATAACGACTAAAGGATCGTCCTTGGACGAAACAGTATTGTAAAAGTACGTATATACACACATGTATATACTAATATGTGTGCAGTTGGATTAGTATTTCATAGAAAAGTGTCTTGATAATCTTAGCCCTTGACAAAAATTTAATAACACTTTTTTTGACCACATTTATTAAGCTCGACACATATCAGATCTTAACGCTTGACAGGTATGGACGATTATTATTCAATTAAGTAATTGATTATTGGGTCAATTGCAATTACTTGTAATGCACAATTGAGCAATATCTAATAACAGTTGTCCTGTTATTGTACTTTTTTAATTATCAATTATTTGTAATTGCAGAATTGCCAATTACATGTAATTTATAATTACATAATGTAGAAAAAGTAATAGTAAATAATGCACATAAACGTATAGATTTCCTTCCAAGTTACTGTTTTATCTATTACATTCTAATTTAAGTATTATCAATTACAAAGTAATTGGAATTTTTGAAAGCAAGTGTAACCTTTAAACGGAAAATTCAGTACTATTGTAAGTAGCAGACTTGCGATGTAATTATAAAATTAAGTTATTCACCTAATGAAAAGTTATATACATGCAATGTGTAATTGAAAAATATAATATTACAATTACTTATAATTGGGATCCGTAGATCCCCAGTTGGCAATTATACTAGCAGTGTAGTCAATAGACTGTTAATATATAAAAGTCTATTCATATAACATTGAATAGAATAGTACACAGAATAACCAATTTACTAGTTCATAGACCAAACAATAAACAGGTCATTTTGACTAGTTAATAAAATAGTCCATTCAGTAGTCAAAAGAGTAATCTTTGGAATAGTTTTTAAATTTTAAATTTTCAATATTTGACAACCTGGTCTTTATGTCACTGTTCGTAGCCAGGCTTCAGTTGTAATCGTTTATTCACATTGACTACAGAAAGTTTTACCTCTACATACAGTATGTTTTTAAATCAAGATTAATGACGATCATTTAGATCTACTACAAAGGACTTTTAAGAAATATGTAGGAGTTTACTTTTATTGAACAATTTAACATTCCATATCATGAAAGTAAAGAGTATTTTTAGCAAAAGTTTTATCTTCTTAGACTAAGAACAACGTCAACAATGTCATGCTGAAAGTAAAGCAATGTATTTATTGGACTACAAAATGAAATATTACTAAAAATGGACTTTAGAAAATATTGAACGTCAATACATCATGTATGTCTAAGTAGAGTTAAGGAGGAATTAGAAAAGGGTTTCAAATAATGCATTCTAATAAATCATTTTAATAAATCACGTAAACACAAATATTTATTAAACTTTATATCATATGTACATTAGGGATTTATAAGGAATTATATAGTTCTGCATATAAATGTATATATACTTCAAATGCTTTACAAGTCAATTCGAATACTGGGTTTTAAAAAATTAAACCTTAAACTTATGTTGAACAAAGTAAATTGCAATGACTAAAACACGTTTTCGTAGACAAAATACTAGACAATTATCTATCAAAATCTTATACACTGCAGACTAGTTGTACGACCTAAGCAGTAAGGTCTCTACGATATCTATTTTAATAATATATTTCTCTTGAGTAAATAAGATTTTCGAAATATTTTAAAAATATTTTAATAAAACTATTATTTAATATAATATCATAAACAAAATTGTACAAACAGGTATTTATTTAAACATATTTTGAAGAAATTCTTGTTGTTTCAAATATGTTGTATTTATTATCGTAGTTATTAATATCAATTTTTTTAGTAAGTATTAAAAACCTTTAGGATATTTAAAATCAATGGATAATCATGTAATTTTATTAATTCTACAAAATAACAACACCCACAGCAACAGCAACAAAAACAGATAAACACAACCATGGTAAACATCACATAAACAACATCCATCCAACATCAACAGGAACAAGCAGAAAGAACAACCGCATCGAAGAGAAGCTAACATATAAAAGGCCCAAACAATTTCAATGGTCAACAACAAAAACAAAAGAAAACACGAAGGAACAACAAACGCATTTCCACAAATTATATTAATCCATGCCTTCTTCATGCTGTAGTGGATGCAACATACGTTTGTCTGTTTGTTGCAACAGTTCAGAACACAGGTTTGGAATTTGACATGGAAATAATGTTGATTCTATATTTCAAGGCAGCTTTGAACATTTTGTATTGTTCGTACCTTTTAAGGTCTTGGACTGTAACCCTACGTTCCGCTATATAATCGTTTTTCTGTCTTACTATATTTTGCAAAGATTATTCCATTAAATGTAAATTTCGACCTTAACCATAGTAATAAAGACGAAGTCCCTCTTAAAATTAAATAATTACTTAAAAATTATAAGAATATGTTCATTAAAAGTTAGGAAATGAAAGCACTTCGTAGGGTATATAAAGATTCGTCTTAAACAATTAAATATACAATTTATTTGTTTTTTTCTTTTTTTGTATTATTTTCATGTCTGTTTTGATATGTAAGTTATTCACGCTTTTATCATTATCATCAACAAACTCATCGTCCTCAAAGTCTTAGTAGTAGTAAGAATTTCAAAACAAGTAGATACGTGGCTCTTAATGTTGTTGATGCTGTTGCTGTATGTTTGCTGCACATCTAAATAAATGTTTTATTCGTGCATTTAGTTACCAAATCAAAACTAAAAACTGCCAGTACGTATGTATGTAGTTATTTGAAGTACTTCGTATGTACATACTTATGTAATTCCATATATACTTAAGTATATTTTTATACATTAAGAAGTCCCTTAAAATATGGGTGGTTCAGCATCACCTACCTCAAATGAGGGTTCAGTCGAAATCTTGAGATTAAGAAAAAAGCTTAGCCAGTTATAGATAA
Source organism: Lucilia cuprina (assembly GCF_022045245.1). NCBI lineage: Eukaryota > Metazoa > Arthropoda > Insecta > Diptera > Calliphoridae > Lucilia > Lucilia cuprina. The sequence goes on along the minus strand of NC_060950.1, from coordinate 56,147,231 downwards.
GAAGGACACTTTAATTAAATCAAACCTTAAGGTAAGAACTTCCGAAACGATGCTTGAATCCTGAGAGAAAATTGAACAAGTTATTGAGATGGTGATCATTTCAGCTAAACTAAACCCGAAAGTAAGGTCGTCTAAAAAGTGACACCTTCAAAGACAGATGAAATAGCTAGTCGCTGAAAGGTTAAAAAAGTCATTTTACCATAGTTGCTAAGAATGATATCGGAATGATTTATTATCTTCTCTATATATTTCTTTGTTAATTCCAGAATACCAGTGTAGTAAGGTGATGCAGGTCAGCAATAATAGATTATATCGACACTAGCATGACATAAAGAATGTGAGCAATGACTTTAACAAGATTATGATGACAATTTTGTTATCATTACATCAATGTTTTTGTACTTAAGAGCTAAAAATTTTGACCTGTGAAAGACTTAAATCTGTCTTTTTAGTAGAAAGTCCAAACTCCTTACTACTTAGAACACTATTGCTTAGGCAATAAATAAAAGTACTTAAGATATATGAAAGTATGGTGCTCTCGATAGGGGGCCTTTGTACCATTATGACACACTGACATGCGATTGGACTAATTATATATAACGCTTCAATAATCTGAATTTCCTTGGAATTATAGTGTAATACCATTCTAGCTTTCGAATGTAGTGCACATGGTGATCGAGTATGATTGGTGTCATTAGTCCTACTTCAACCGATGCTTAGGAAACATTGCTGTATATCTTTTCCATCATCGATATCATACACAACAGATATGAACAAACTCGTGCCCTATCGCATGTTGAAAACGGAAATGATCGGTAACTGTGAGTTATTGAACATCAACAACGTGATACATTGCCAATTAACTAAGCATATCAGTAACTTTCAGAATTGAATTGCTATAAAGGTAGTTGAAAGAGCTAATCTGACGAGAGTAAAAGCGTTCGATGCTACGAGAGCTTAATTACAAATATTGACGAGATAATTCTCTTAATAATCTAATTGAAATAATTGAATGAATTAATAACTTCAAAGTCTATGCGCGCAATAGCTTGTGACATCTTTGGATTTACATTTATCTCTCTTAGTTCAAGTCAGCGGAAAGCGGTACTTCGAGCCTACTCGGTCATCTCTCATAAATTTTTTATATTAATGCCTTTCGGAAATTTCACAACATAATCTGGATAATAGACTCGTCTAAATCCTTCATCAGTTGTTAAAAGTGGTTACCAATAGTATTGGTCATAGTATTCGAACCTGTGGCTTAACAGCTTATCCTTCTATTTCAGCAATGAATTCATCACATTCAAGTGGAATATTTCAGAAATTTATAAAATGCATCTGTTAAAAATTCATTCCTATACACAATAACTGACATCGCATATAAAATTTGCATCAACCATTGAAATTGTAATAAAATGAGGTTATCCTTGAAAGAACGCGTAAACCTTGACTTGAAGCCAAGGCAATGCGTTGACATTTCCAGCGGAGATTGTTAAGCATCAATCAAGTTGTTACTTCTACTCATCTGTAATGTAAACAATCGTTGACATTCAATATTGTGAATAATCTTGAATCCATTTATTTGTATGCAAAATTTACAATAAGAAATTTTAAAATGCAGATGTTTTTAAATTAAAAGTAAAAACTGTTTGCTTTTGAAAAGTGACTTGCTTAGAAAATCGTATGCATAGTTTTGGTTATATTTTGTTGTCTTGTGTTATATTTTATATGCCTTATTCATAAACATATATCAAGGGTTTATAGAACAAATTTTATATGAAAATTTGATTTATAAACCTTTGATTAAAGTTCATGAATAAGACTCTTTATATTTAGTTAAATTTCATTAAATTCCATAAATTATTTCAAATAGTATTTAAGCAGACATTTCCTTTTACCACTAAAACAGTAATGTTATGTATTCCTATTTCAAAAAAAAAAATGTAATTTAAGCTGAAAATTCAAGAACACACCTCCATTATCACTCGCTAATCGCAAAACATAATTTTACAAAAATTTTAAAGAGTGAAAACATCACAAATCTCTTTTGCCAACAGATAATCACGGTGTATGAAAACTAAACAAGAACTGAGTTGACCAGCTGAATGAATGCACTCTGATATGATCAAATAGTGGGTGTGTATTTTAAAATACAGAGGTCAAGATCGGTTGTTGTTTATAAGTGCTATGTGTCTGTATGTTTGCTTTACTCCTTTAAATTATACAGACAGACTTTTCAAAATGTCTTTAAAATCGTTGGAGGGTTTTTATGATGTTGAAGTGTAAGCTTTAATAAGTTTTGAAATGCAACACGCATTTGTTGTAGTCAAAGTTTATATAAGAATTATTTATAACGACAATTCTCCTTTTGATTTTGTGTGTGAGAGGAAGAGATGGTTGATATTTCTTTCTCTTTCTCTCACACACAAAAAATCAAAAGTTTCCCAAAAAAGTTTCCTAGTGTGAACCAGGTTTAATAAGTTCTAAAATGCAACATGCAACTAGGTTTGGGCGACAAATTAAATGCAAACATTTTGTTGTAGTCAAAGTTTAAATAAGAATTATTTACAACAACAATTCTCCATGTAGTAATCAACTTGTGCAAATTCATGGATAATAAATTATTTCGTTCTTTTGCACTAGAAGAATTTTTTAGGATTTTATACCAAGTTTTTTCATAAAATTATTTTTGTTTGGTGTGGTTGGATGTGCGTTCAAACAAGTTCCTTATGTTTGAACTTGTCTGCTAAAATTGATGTTGTATAATGGGACCAACTGAATATATCTGGTCGCCAATTTTTGCAGCAGAAACGAGGACTGTTCCCCTCAAGATAAATAAACATTTAATAAAACATTTATTAATCTGGTGTGATTGGGAATTTTGAGTCCAAATTCAAATTTAGCAAAATCATTTAAATAATCATAGTTTCATCTCATTTTTTAAATTTCTATAAGATATTTAGTTGTCATAAGCATCTAAAAGATGGTCCCATTAAGCATCTACAAAACTTCAGATTCTCGAAACATTGTAATGAATTATTCTTGTAAAAAGTGTATCTGTTGAGAAAACCATAAAAACAAAAATTTGTTGGAGATTTATTGATTGATTTAAACCTGAACTTAAACTTAATTATTAACACAACATCATCATAGTAAATTGGACAATTGTGTTAAGTTAAAAACACAAGTCATTGCGTTTGCATTCAGCTCTAGAAAATTATAGTTTACCCTAAATTATTACAAAGTACAAAGTAAGCAGTTAAAGGCTACCAATATCACAGGAAGACTTAATTTAACACAAGTCAATATCTAGGGAAAAAGTTGAATTTTTTAAAGGATTGAAGCACTCTTAAGCTGAGTCTAAACTTAAGTACACATTCCTACCCAACGAATGTATAGCAATCAGAATCAGTTTCTTATTCGATTTAGCAATATCCATATGTAGGAGTTCGAAATTTTTATAATATTTAAAATCACTTCCTGTGATAACTTTTCTTTAACTTTGGTCCATAGCTGCCGTTGATAGTGTTCTAAGAATTTGTCTATAACTTAAAGTTTGAGACAACTTGTAACGAGAAGATTTCTTCTATTTGTCAGGACTGGAGTCTCTTATAAATGTTGAAGAAATTATAAAAATGTGTATATTGAAAAATATTCTTCTAGTTTTCAACTTATCTCAAGATTGCATGTTAGAATTCCATTTGTTGTAGATAGTACACTATCTGGAAAACAATGAAAGGAAAAGTTTTTATTTCAGGTTAAAAAAGAACTTCAATAACTAGTTCAAAACTTGTTTAAGACAAACTGTATTTTTACTTTCAGTTTTCAGGTTTATTGATTTAGTTAGGATGTCTTCTGGTTTATATTCTGCTTAAGATGAAATGGAAGAAAAAACATCAGGATAATATTTTTTATATTTTTCAAATGGAAAAATTTTAAAGTTTCATATGTTCTTATGAACATCTAAGAACATAATTACATATTTTCTACTTAAGAAAACGACACAATTGTAAATATGTATGTACTATGTAAGTAGAAGTTGGAAACGTGTAAAAAGCCAAATGCATAAACAAGTGTCTGTGCATAATAAATCGTTCATTCGTTATCTTTTTTCAACATACCCCATGATCTGTTAAAACAATACTTCCTTAACAGTGAGTGCATGTTTCATGTAGATGCAATTGTTCTCAGCCATCTGTGTAAAAGAAAATAAAATTGCAGTCAACAATGGAATGACAATTAAGACAAGTGTTGAAAAAGAAGTTATAATTAAAATAGTTTCCGAATCAAAAGTGTTTTCTGTTTAATCCCTGGCGATAATGCGTAGAAGGCGTGGTGTGGACATCCAGCTTTAAATAGTTATAAGAAACGCCTTTCACGACATAACCATTAGCGTTTTATCTCATTATTTTAATACGACTGATCACATTGAAAGCGAGTAGTTAACACGATTGCTTACAAATAACTATTTAAATAAGTAATTACAAATAGGGAATTTAAAAAGTTGTTTTGTTTTAAAGACAAAAAAAATTTCTCACACAAAATCGTTTTCTTACTTTTAGTTATTTTATTGTGCATAAAGTCATTACAACAATACTTACAAGTAATACATATAATATCTAGTAATTATTAAACAGTAAATTATTGTGTCAGAATGGGTCATTACTGAATGTTTGCTGGGTATGGACAAATGTATTATAGTTCTAGCAAATATTTGATATTTATAGCTCTACTTGTTTTTATCATTTCTATGTTTAATACTCTGTTAAACAAAAGAATTAGCAAATTATCCATTTGTTGGTTTTACCTTCATTCATACAAAACTTAATCCTGTGCTATTTGTCAGTATTTATTAATTTCATTGTAACAAAACTTCCACTTTCATTAAATTAAACTTAATCCTCACTGCATTGCAACATATACTAGCATTGGCATCCGAAGTCAAACTTTTTTTTACATGCGTTTGAAGTTTAAAGAAACCAGTTTGTGGTCACAAGTCAACACATAGAGTTCTATATAAAATACACTCTTCTTATTACATCTTGGGTTTTTAACTTTGTATAACATACAGCTGCCAACGCTTAGTCACTTTTTAGATCCTCTTTTAAGTTTTATAGGGTATTAAGAAAAGTTGTGAAAACATTAATGAAATACACGTAGAATGTTAAAGTATTCATCTGGTCATTGTCTTTAGGTTGTTGCTGAGAAATCTGATAGTTTATTAATTCCTTTAATCCTAACCGCAAAGTGAGATCCATCTTAGTGATGTGAGATCCATCTTAGTACGTAGATTAGTTTTTCATATAATGATCATTAAAAGTTAAATATAGCATTATGTTTGTTCAGTAAGGCATTTCTTTTAAAGGTAAAGTTATTTAAACTTTATTGCTTTTTTTCTAACCCAGCAAAAGCTTGATACTTGTACCATAACCACTTACTTTTCAATTACCATTTACTTGCCGTCTGCTTTACCTTGCAGTACTCGAGTAATGACATTCCTTTAATCTGATATAGAAGTACTTTATTTTCGGCTTTGTCATTTTGTTTGCAGTGGTGCAGTGAGTAACAATATTTAGCTAACAAACCGAAGTCCCTGGTTCGTATTCTCACTATCTCCTTTTTATTATTAAAAACAAAACAACCTAATCAACAACTTCTTTGTAAGCAAAATATACTTCCTTAACTCTCTATTAGTAAGCGAGCTTAGAAGTACTTGCCTCCAATGACATCAGCGTGTTAAAATAATGAAGAAGTAATGAAAAGATGTTTTATTAGCATTTTAATTTATTACTTTTTAATGTAAGTTTTTCCTTGGTAAGTAACAAGTGGAACATTTTGTTCATTGTGATGCAACACAACAACAGAATCAAAATACATTTAGCCCGTCTTAACATTAAATCATTGATTAATCTGTCATACATATCAATACCTACTTGATAACTGTAAATGTCCATCAAATTTTGACAGCTATTAGCGTTTCACTCATGAAAATGGCGCGAAATTAAAAAGAAATTTTACAGGTTTTGTTACAAAGTCATGTTTGCTAGTCTTCATTACATTAATTCAATCACATTGTAACATCAATTTTGTTTGACCAATAATTGAGGAATTTGTTGCTTTTATAATGACGAAATGTACGCTCAATTGACAGCAAATTAACGATAAGTAGAGAATAAGGTTTTTGTTCGATTTACTAAATCCCACAATGGTCACATACTGTGAAGGTGTTTCAAGTTTACTTTTTGTAATCAGACTTAATAATGGCGTAGAACAATGTCATAAGCATTTCTAAAAGAATATTATATAAAAATAAAAAAATTATTTTAAACTGCAGTGAATTCTTCTCAGATTTAAGGAGGATTAAGATCGATGGAATAAATTACATTGTATTTAATACCCAATAGTATGGTTGGAAATCATGAAGGGAGTTTAAAAATATATGTAATAGGTAGTGGATATATGTATGTGTATGAAATCTAGTCTTACTTTCAAATAAAGCGAGATTGTAATGAACAAAATAAAGACATAATTAAGGCCATGAATGCTAATTAGGATCAGTTTTTGGAAATCACGAACAAATTTCAACATTTGCATACAAATATCATCGTTGTTCCATCAAAATTAGAATTTTAAACATTTTCGTACGAGATCTTACCATATTGGGGATTTTGAGATCTAGGATACGGTTTTAGAGGATGTTGGGTTGGTTATTCCCAAAAATGCTATTAATTTCGTAATGAGTAAGTGACTGTTAATGTGTATATATTGATCACATAGTTGTATATGTTCCAACTATACTTTCTTACATATGTACATATTTAATCTGTTATATTTACATTAACTGTAATAATAGTTGTATCATAATTTGTGATATAATTTACATCAACTTGTCATTATTTTCTTTTCTTTTTAAAAATTTACTACTATTTTAACAAAAACTGCAAACTTGTTCACATTATCTAAAAGCATTTCAATAAATTAAAAGGAAGAGTTTTTTTAAGTAATTAAATCATTGATGTTCTCCTGCTAATGATGATTTTAAACCAGTTGACACAAAAAACAATCAATAATCATTAAGTTTGATCTAGTGGAGTAAAAGAAACAAGTTTTCGTTTCTTCTTCAACTGGATGGGTTCTTAGTGTGTCAGATGGATAGTGGTAAATGTAGTTCATCTGGTATAATGTGATTATGTAAAGAGCATTAAAAGTTGCTGTTGCAAATGTAATGAAATTTTCATTTACATTTTAATAGTTTTATTAAAAACTTTATAACGGTCTTCAATATTCATCGTTAGATGGATTAAATAAATTAGACTTTATTTAAAAAACAAGTAAGAGTTCTATATTAGGCTGTGCCGAATCTTATATACCATTCACCATGATGTGTTAAGAAACAGTCATCCCGAATTTTATTACATAAAATCAAAAAATTCAAATTCAAATAATGCATTCTAAAGTCATAAATTGTTTTAAGCTATCATTTTAATAAATCACAAAAACACAAATATTTTTTCAATTTTGTATCATATGTACATTTGGGAATTATAAGGAATTATATAGTTCAGCATATAAATGTGTATACACATTCAAACGCTTTACAAATCTATTCGAATTCTTGATTTCAAAAAATTTAACCTTAAACTTATGTTCAACAAAGTAAATTCCAATGACTAACACACGTTTTCGTAGACAGAATATTAGACAGTTATCTATCAAAATCTGATACACTGCGGACTAGTTGTACGGTACTGCTAAAAGCTCTACGATCTATTTGATTAATTTTTGCTCTTAAGTAAATAAGCTCTTATAAATCTTTTATAAACATTTGAATAAAACAATTATTAATTATTACGTCACATATAAAACTGTACGAAAAGTTATTGATTTTTACATATTTTAAAGAATTCTTGTTATTTCAAATCTGTTATATTTGTAAACGTAGTTGTTATTATCAGTTTTTTGGCAAGTATTTAAAACCTTTAGGATATTTAAATCAATGGATAATCATGTAATTTTCTTAATGCTACAAAATAACAACACCCACAGCAACAGTAACAACAACAACAGATAAACACAGCCGCATGGTAAACATCACTTAAAACAACAGCCATCCAGCATCAACAGAAACAACATCAACAGAACAGAAGATTACGTATAAAAGGCTTAAACAATTTCAATGATCAACAACAAAAACAAAAGAAAAACACGAAGGAACAAGAAACGCATTTCCACAAATAATATTAATCCATGCCTTCTTCATGCTGTAGTGGATGCAACATACGTTTGTCTGTTTGTTGCAACAATTTTGAACACAGGTTTGGAATTTGACATGGAAATAATGTTGATTCTATATTTCAAGGCAGCTTCGAACATTTTATATTGTAAGTTATTCACGCTTTTATCATTATCATCAACAACCGCATCGTCCTCCAAAGCCTTAGTGGCAGAAAGAATTTCAGAACAAGTAGATACGTGGCTCTTAATGTTGTTGCTGTATGTTGCTGTACATCTAAAGAAATGTTTAATTCGTGCTTTTAGTTACGAAATCAAAATAAAAACTGCGAGTACGTATGTATGTAGTTATTTGCTGATATCAAACGGATACATTCTCATTACATTACATTCGTATGTATGTAATTCTTTATGTATTTAAGTATATTATTATACATTAAGAAGTCCGTTGAAATATGGGTGGTTCAACATCATTCAATATTTGTATTTCATGCACTTATTCTGTCCGTTCCTCTGGGAGGATCAATTAGAATTGAAGGTGAAGGGCAACTATAGACTACTAGTACAGAGGAAGAGATTAGCTCAAACTAAGTACACCCACAGTTTAAGGGCGCTTTTCACATTGTTCCAAGACAAAAAGAATATGACTTTCAGCAGTGTTTAATAAAACTAATAAATAATGGAACCCTTGGCCACTTTCTTAAAGGCATCTCCAGTTGGAATCTTGCGGTTAAGAAGAAAAACCTAAGCCAGTTCTTGATAAGAAGGACACTTTAGTTAAATCAAACTCGAAGGTAAGAACTTCCGAAACGATGCCTGAATCTTAAGATTAAGGAAGTGCAATATGAGCCAGTTATTGAGATGGTCAGAACTTCAGCTAAATTAAACCCGAAGATAACGTCGTCTGAAAAGAGACAAATTCAAAAGGGGGATGAAATAGCTAGTCACTAAAAGGTTTAAAAAGCTATTATAACACAGTTGCTAAGAAAGTCACCGGAATGATTTATTCTCTTCTCTATATTACTTTGGTAGAACGACAAACCAAATTCCAGAAGACCAGTTGTTGTTGTAACAGCTCGACTGTGGCCGATAGTTCTTTCCTGGGGAAAAACTTTCGGTTGATACAGCTGTCGCTGGGTTGAAAATCTTTGGCCGAGTATTACTAGGGTCGTTCCGGAGCGAAGATCCAATTGTCATGGGAACGCAGAAAACCAGTGTAGTAAGTTGATGCAGATCAGCAGTAATGGCTTTGAAGTGCAAGCATGTCATAGAGAGTGTGAAAAATGACTTTAACAGATTATGATGATAATTTTTCTGTCATTACACCAATGTTCTTGCATTAATGAGAATAAAATTTTAACCAGAGAAACGCCAAAATCTGGATTTTTACATGAAAGTGCAAATTTCTTAGTACCTACTGTGAATACTTTTTCCTGATATATTAATGTACTTAGTTGTAATACTTAAAAGAAAATTCTAGACAATAAGATTGGGAAATGAAGAAAAATTGTGGGCTCGAAATGGGGCCTTAGTATCACTATGACACAGTGACGTGAAAAAAGCGGGATTAGAGCAATTATAACTAATGATTCAATAATCTGGTAGAATTGTTTTAGACTTAAAGTGTAAAACAATTCCAGCTTTCAGAATTTAGAGTACATGTTGCCATCAGCCCTACTTCAATCCATGCTCTGGAAGCATTAGTATACTTCCTTTCTATCATCAATGTCATACACAACAATCGCACCCTATCGCATGCCGAAAACAGATGCGATCGGTAACTGTGAGTAATTGATCCCCGAACAAATTACCTAAGCATATCAGTAGCTTTCAGAATTAATTGCTATAAACAGAAGGAAGTTAAGAAAGTTAACATGTCAAAGGAAACCCCATTCAACGCTACGACTGTGAAATACATGAATGGACGAGTTAATCCCCTAAAATTATCAAATTGAAATAATTGATAGAATTAATAAGTTCAAAGTCTATGAGCATCTTTGGACTTCCACTTATTTTTTAGGTTGTACCCTGCGGGAAGCCGTATTTAGAAAATACTCTGCTCTCTATCTCATAAATAATTTAGATCCATGCCTTTCAGAAGTATCACGATATAATCTGCGTAATAGACTAGTCTAAATCTTTCATCAGTTGAGTTTGAGTTTCTTAGGAGGTTGTTAAAAGTGATTACCCTTAGTATTGGACATATAATCCAAGCCTGTGGCTTAACATTATATCTTATATCTGGCTGCTTATCCTTCTATTTCGTAACGTAGTATTGTATTCATTACATTCAAGTTGGAAATTTCAGAAATTTTTAAATTGCATCTGTTAAAAAATACATTCCATTAAATAGTAACAGACTTTGCATATAAAATTTGCATCAACCATTGAAATTGTAATAAAATGAAGTTGTCCTTGAAAGAATACGTAAACCTTGACTTGAAGCCAAGGTAATGCGTTGACATTTCCAGCGGAGATTGTAAAGCATCAATCAAGTTGTTACTTCTACACATCTGTAATGTAAACAATCGTTGACATTCAATATTGTGAATAATCTTGAATCCATTTATTTGTATGCAAAATTTACAATAAGAAATTTTAAAATGCAGATGTTTTTAAATTGAAAGTGAAAACTGTTCGCTTCTGAAAAGGGATTTGCATCTTATGCATAGTTTTGGTTATATTTTAGTGTCTTGTGTTTAAGCTTATTACTGAACTAATTCTTTATCGCTAGTTTATACCAACTTCATAAAATCCTTTAAATTATTTCAAATAAAGTTTATGTCGCCTTTTCAATTACCACTAAAGCACTACTATCATGTATTCCTATTCCAAAAAAAAAAAATTATGTAATTTAAGCTGATAGTCCAAGAAAACGCCTCCATTATCACTTGCTAATCGCAAAGCATAATTTTACAAAAATCTTAAAGAAGGACACCATCACAAATCTCTTTTGCCAAAAGATAATCACAGTGTATGAAAACTAAGGAAAAATTTACTTGGCCAGCTGAATGAATGCACTCTGATATGATCAAATAGTGGGTGTGTATTTTAAAATACAGAGGTCAAGATCAGTTGTTGTATATGAGTGTTATGTGTCTGTATGTTTCCTTTATTCCTTTAAATTATACAGACAGACTTTTGAAAATGCCTTTGAAATCGTTGGAGAGTTTTTATGATGTTTAAGTGTAAGCTCTAAGACCTAGTTCACACTGGGAAACTTTTGTTGAGAAACTTTTGATTTTGTGTGTGAGAGGAAGAGATGGTTGATATTTCTTTCTCTCACACACAAAAAATCAAAAGTTTCCCAAAAAAGTTTCCTAGTGTGAACCAGGTCTAATAAGTTCTAAAATGCAACATGCAACTAGGTTTGGGCGACAAATTAAATGCAAACATGTTGTTGTAGTCAAAGTTTAAATAAGAATTATTTACAAGAACAATTCTCCATGTAGTAATCAACTTGTGCAAATGCACGGATAATAAATTATTTCGTTCTTTTGCACTAGAAGAATTTTTTATGATTTTATACCAAGTTTTTTCATAAAATTATTTTTGTTTCGTGTGGGTGGATGTGCGTGCAAACAAGTTCCTTATGTTTGAACTTGTCTGCTAAAATTGATGTTGTATAATGGGACCAACTGAATATTTCTGGTCGCCAATTTTTGCAGCAGAAACGAGGACTGTTCCCCTCAAGATAAATAAACATTTAATAAAACATTTAGTAATCTGGTGTGATTGGGAATTCTGATTCCAAATTCAAATTTAGAAAAATCATTTAAAAAATCATAGTTTCATCTCATTTTTTAAATTTCTATGACATATTTAGTTGTCATAAGCATCTAAAAGATGGTCCCATTAAGCATCTACAAATCTTCAGATTCTCTAAACATTGTAATGAATTATTCTTGTCAAAACTGTATCTGTTGAGAGAACCATAAAAACAAACATTTGTTGGAGATTTATTGATTGATTTAAACCTGAACTTAAACTTAATTATTAACACAACATCATCATAGTAAATTGGACAATTGTGTTAAGTTAAAAACACAAGTCATTGCGTTTGCATTCAGCTCTAGAAAATGATAGTTTACCCTAAATTATTACAAAGTACAAAGTAAGCAGTTAAAGGCTACCAATACCACAGGAAGACTTAATTTAACACAAGTCAATATCTAGGGAAAAAGTTGAATTTTTTAAAGGATTGAAGCACTCGTAAGCTGAGTCTAAACTTAAGTACACATTCCTACCCAACGAATGTATAGCAATCAGAATCAGTTTCTTATTCGATTTAGCAATATCCATATGTAGGAGTTCGAAATTTTTATAATATTTAAAATCACTTCCTGTTCAATGCCAACAAAATCACTTTTCTTTAACTTTGGTCCATAGCTGCCGTTGATAGTGTTCTAAGAATTTGTCTAAAACTTAAAGTTTGAGACAACTTGTAACGAGAAGATTTCTTCTATTTGTCAGGACTGGAATCTCTTATAAATGTTGAAGAAATTATAAAAATATTCTTCTAGTTTTCAACTTATCACAAGATTGCATGTTAGAATTCCATTTGTTGTAGATAGTACACTATCTGGAAAACAATGAAAGGAAAAGTTTTTATTTCAGGTTAAAAAAGAACATCAATAACTCGTTTAAAACTTGTTTAAGACAAACTGTATTTTTACTTTTAGTTTTCAGGTTTATTGATTTAGTTAGGATGTCTTCTGGTTTATATTCTGCTTAAGGTGAAATGGAAGAAAAAACATCAGGATAATATTTTTTATATTTTTCAAATGGAAAAATTTTAAAGTTTCATATGTTCTTATGAACATCTAAGAACATAATTACAAATTTTCTACTTAAGAAAACGACACAATTGTAAATATGTATGTACTATGTAAGTAGAAGTTGGAAACGTGTAAAAAGCCAAATGCATAAACAAGTGTCTGTGCGTAATAAATCGTTCATTCGTTTATCTTTTTTCAACAAAGCCCATGATCAGTTAAAACAATACTTCCTTTACATTGAGTGCATGTTCCATGTAGATGCAATTGTTCTCAGCCATCTGTGTAAAAGAAAATAAAATTGCAGTCAACAATGGAATGACAATTAAGACAAATGTTGAAAAAGAAGTTATAATTAAAATAGTTTCCGAATCAAAAGTGTTTTCTGTTTAATCCCTGGTGGGCCTAAAGCATTTCTCAGCACTTCGGTCGGACATTCTCGAACTACATAGATTACGAAAAGACAGCAACAAACATAAGTTTGTTTTTAAGAGTCCACTCTCTTTCTCCTTCTCTATTTTTACAGGTGGTTAGGCACAGATGAAAGTCACTGCCTTTTTCAGATGCATTGACACTTTGTCGAACTGCTGCGTTATTGTAACATTTGTAATGCAAATCTTAAATAGAGCCTCAATATATCATCTTAAAAAATCGAGATACTTATTACTTATTCTATCATGGGTTAAATTTAACATTCTTTTTGTTCAAAAATTTTAATAGTAGTTTACATCCAGCGTGAAACCATAAAATTATGTGTGAATTTTTGTTTTCTTAAGTTTCTGTTATTTATATCCTCAACCAACATCATTGTTATACCCACCGTCAAAAAAATGAGGGGTAAATTGATTTTGTCTTTCCTTTTGTAACACATCGAAATATTGATCATAGACCCATAAAAGTATATATATTTTGGATCCTTATTAAATTCAAAGACCATTCTAGTCATGTCTGTCAGTCTGTCTGTCCGTTGAAAGCACGATAAAGTCCGAACGGAAAGAGCTAGGCTTGTCTTGTATTAAGTATGAGTATTATCGGGGAGGCATTTGTATGAAACACGATAAATGTTATGAATAACAATTTCTGTCTACCTCAAAAATAATGACGTTTTTTCCTATTTCTCGAGAACTTTTCTCTAAAACTACCGATAATACTTTCAAAATTTACTTATACCATAACTTATAAAGAAATAAAGATATACGAATAATATTTTATATAAATATGTCTTTTATATAATAATTATCACACTGAAAATGTGTTTTTATACCCTTCACCTTCGTAAGAAGGGTATATATAAGTTTGTCATTCCGTTTGTAATTTCTATAATATAATTTTCCGACCCCATAAAATATATATATTCTGGATCCTTATAGGTAGCGGAGTTGATTAAGCTATGTCTGTCCGTCTATCTGTCTTTCTGCGTGTTTGCTAAAATCAGTTTTAAGAGGACCCCAGATATCGCGAAGATCTCAATATGAGCCAAAATCCGAGACAACAAATTGCAAAAAAAAAAAAAATACATAATCATACGGTAAATTTTGTTATTGTACGCATGTTATTAAAAACAAGGTAGAGCGAGAGCTGCAAAGTAAGAAGAGCAGAGCGAAAGCAGCACTAGTGTCTTGTTATTGGCTAGAAACATGAAATTAAATATGTGGAGCCTGGCTTAAGTTAGAAGCCATAAAAGGGAACTTTTTGGTAATTTCTCAGTTTTCAAAAGGTACTTTTTGAATTTTCTATAACATTGAATCTAGAAATATGAAATTAAGTATGTAGAGTCTGAATTAGGTGAGAACCCATAAAAGGGAACTTTTTGGTACTTTTTCGTTCTACAAAAGGCAGTTTTTCAATATTCTATAATATTGAACCTAGGAAAGGAGAAATTTTTTGTACTTTTTCGTTTTTCAAAGGTACTTTTTGAGTTTTCTATAATAATGAACTAAGAAACATTAAATTGAGTATATAGAGCCCGGATTAAACAAAAATACATCAAAGGGGATTGTTTGGTACATTTTCGTTCTATAAAAGGTACTTTTTTGAATTTTCTATAATATTGAACCTAGAAACATGAAATTAAGTATGTAGAGTCGGAATTAGGTGAGAACCGGAAAAAGTGAACTTTTTGATACTTTTTAGTTTTTTTAAAAGTTACTTTTTATACCCTTCACCTTCGTGAGAAGGGTATATATAAGTTTGTCATTCCGTTTGTAATTTCTAGAATATAATTTTCCGACCCTATAAAGTATATATGTATATTCTGGATCCTTATAGGTAGCGGAGATGATTAAGCCATGTCCGTCTGTCTGTCTGTCCGTCTGTCTGTCTGTCTGTCTGTCTGTATGTTTGTTGAAATCAGTTT
>NC_060950.1:56129938-56131768 GCF_022045245.1 Lucilia cuprina | reverse complement strand
TTCTCACCTAATTCCGACTCTACATACTTAATTTCATGTTTCTAGGTTCAATATTATAGAAAATTCAAAAAGTACCTTTTGTAGAACGAAAATGTACCAAACAATCCCCTTTGATGTATTTTTGTTTAATCCAGGCTCTATATACTCAATTTAATGTTTCTTAGTTCATTATTATAGAAAACTCAAAAAGTACCTTTTGAAAAACGAAAAAGTACAAAAAATTTCTCCTTTCCTAGGTTCAATATTATAGAATATTGAAAAAGTACCTTTTGAAAGACGAAAAAGTACCAAAAAGGTCAATTTTATGGATTCTCACCTAATTCAGACTCTACATAGTTAATTTCATATTTCTAGGTTCAATATTATGGAAAATTCAAAAAGTACCTTTTGACAAACGAAAAATTACCAAAAAGTTTCCTTTTATGGCTTCTAACTTAAGCCAGGCTCCACATACTTAATTTCATGTTTCTAGCCAATAACAAGACACTAGTGCTGCTGTCGCCCTGCTACTTTTAATTTGCTGCTCTCGCTTTGCCTTGTTTTTATAAACATGCGCACAATAACAAAATTTACCGAATGATTATGTATTTTGTTTTTTGCAATTTGTTGTCTCGGATTTTGGCTCATATTGAGATCTCGTCGATATCTGGGGTCCTCTAAAAACTGATTTTAGCAAACACACAGAAAGACAGATAGACAGACAGACAAACATAGCTTAATCAACTCCGCTACCTATAAGGATCCAGAATATATATACTTTATGGGGTCGGAAAATTATATTATAGAAATTAAACACGGAATGACAAACTTATATATACCCTTCTCACGAAAGTGAAGGGTATACAAAAACATTTTCAGTGTGATAATTATGTATATAAAAGACATATTTATATCAAATATTATTCGTATATCTTTATTTCTTTATAAGTTATGATATAAGTAAATTTTGAAAGTATCATAGGTAGTTTCAGAGAAAAGTTCTCGAGAAATAGGAAAAAAACGTCATTATTTTTGAGGTAGACAAAAATTGTTATTAATAACATTTATCGTGTTCCATACAAATACCTCCCCGATAATACTCATACTTAATACAAGACAAGCCTAGCTCTTTCCGTTCGGACTTTATCGTGCTTTCAACGGACAGACAGACTGATAGACATGACTAGAATCGTCTTTGAATTTAATAAGGACCAAGAATATACTATATACTTTTGAGGGTCTATGATCAATAATTCGATGTTTTACAAACGGAATGACAAACTCAATATACCCCTCATTTTTTTGACGGTGGTTATAACAATGCTGTTGTTTGGGGATATAAATAACAGAAACATAAGAAAACAAAAATTCACACATAATTTTACGGTTTCACGCTGGATGTAAACTACTATTAAAATTTTTGTATAAAAAGAATGTTAAATTTAACCCATGATAGAATAAGTAATAAGTATCTCGATTTTTTAAAATGATATATTGAGGATCTATTTAAGTTTTGCATTACAAATGTTACAATAACGCAGCAGTTCGACAAAGTGTCAATGCATTTGAAAAAGGCAGTGACTTTCATCTACACCTAACCACCTGTAAAACTAGAGAAGGAGAAAGAGAGTGGACTCTTAAAACCAAACTTATGCTTGTTGCTGTCTTTTCGCAATCTATGGTATGACCTAGAAATGTAGTTCGGGAATGTCCGACCAAAGTGTTGAGAAATGCTATTGGCCCACCAGGGATTAAACAGAAAACACTTTTGATTCGGAAACTATTTTAATTATAACTTCTTTTTCAACACTTGTCTTAATTGTCATTCCATTGTTGACTGCAATTTTATTT
>NC_060950.1:56127490-56129838 GCF_022045245.1 Lucilia cuprina | reverse complement strand
TTTTTGGTACTTTTTCGTTCTTCAAAAGGTACAAAAGGCTTTAAACACATCATGGTGAAGGGTATATAAGATTCGGCACAGCCGAATATAGAACTCTTACTTGTTGAATTTTCTATAATATTGAACCAGAAATATGAAATTGGAAATAAATTTATTTAAAATTCGACATAGTGCTGAAGTTTGTAACACGCAAAAATATTGGTCCTAGACCCGCCTTAAAGTATACCAATCGCCTCAGAATCACTTTCTGAGTCGATTTAGCTATGTCCGTCTGTCCGTCCGTCTGTCTGTGTGTCCACGCTGTGTGCACGCTACAGGTCGCAATTTTGAAGATAATTTGATGAAATTTGGCACATGCTCTTTTTTTGGTTCAAGGACGATCGGTAGTGAAAATGGTTGAAATCGGTCCATTTTTTTCATAGCCCCCATACTACCGTACCCCCCGAATCGGGCCTTTAGGCTCATAAGTACATTAAATGTTTTATAATGTCAACAAAAATCAGCAAAAATTAGTTTTATAGTACAATAAATGACAATACTAATTTTTATTGTGATCGGGAATCATTTGATCCTAGCCCCCATACAGACTCCCCTTCAGAAAATGACTTGATAGTCAAAATGTACTTATAATTACTTATAAAACGATTAAAATCTACATAAATGACTTCGAAGTAGACGTAAATTCATCTACCGAATTTTATAAGCATAGGCCCATATTTACCCCTTCTCTCCTATGAGCCCTCTTGTAGAAAATCTCTTTTTTTTGTCAACAATAAGTAAAAATATTCCACAATAAAGCAAAGTAAATGCTTTATTAAAAAAATCAAAATTTTAATATGGTGTAGGTTATCATATGGTCGGCAATGTCCGACTATAAATTCATACTTGTTATGATGTTTTTTTCGTATTAACCGGAGCAATGAATCTGTTTGTGGTGTTGTTGGTCTGTAAAGGTGTTTGTTCCAATGTTTGCAACGTCAAAGTATTTCAGTAATTTTCATTTAATAAAATTGTAAAATTTAAATTAAAAAAAAAGTTTTCTTCTAATTAAGACTTTAGCTACGATGTAAATAAGTTGATTATAAACTTTTCAAACAAAATGTTGATCACACTATTAAAATATGACAAAACTTTATGACATTTATACAATGTTTAATGCAAAGTTGTAATACGCATGTATTTAATGACATCATTAAATTTTTAATTGTAGTTTGTTAAAAAAAATTATTGTTGAAAAATTAAAGTTATTATTTGAGTATGACATGGACAAAACTGAAATATTTATGAAACTTTTATGTATTAAACTATTTATCTTCATAGATCTCCCACGAATGTTGGTTTATGGATAGTTTATGATAATAATTTTATACGCTCCCAGGAATGCGCATTACGGTACAATCTCAACATCTGTTCTATATATCTATCAGTTATTATGCTAAAGAGGTAGCTGAACTTCTACCTAATGGGTTACTTGCAGATGATCACAATTCTGGAATCAGTGGTAATTAATATAGAATCTGAAACCTGGGTTTAGAATAAGGCAATGATCAAGTGACTATCATTGATCCTGATCTTTTAATTCAAGAAAATTAAGCAATATCGGAAATAAAGCCTTTGGAATAGAAAACTGAACAATGGTACGAAAAGTAATGAGTGTCACGACATAAGGCAAAAATCTATGAATCAATTCAGAATACTTTCAACACAATGGCTTATCTCAAAGCCTAATCAAATCTTGTCTTAATCGGTTGTCGGTTTAATTCAAACCAGAATCGTGCATCGCCTTTTTCAAGCCATAAGCAAAAATACAGCTTTAGTAAAATAAAGTATAAATTTTCCACAATAACATAATTATAAATACCGCTACTTACATTTTCTTAAATTTTAATGTTTTGTCATCTACTTACATGCATCAGACACTCCACTCAACATGCAATATGCGTTCAGCTATCAGCATGCTAATCTGCAACTGAAACAAAACATATAATGACAACATTAAACATTCAAGTAGCCGAAGAAAGATGTTTCCATTCTACTGGAGTTTTTGTTCTCAACTCCTTTGTTAAAGAAGGAACAAAAAAGAAATTTTGCAGAAATAATTTCATGCAACAGGAAAACAAGTAGCAAGTGTTTATTAGAATGTTCTTCTCAAAATAAGACTGTTAATGTATGGGTTATTCCATTATATTTTTAGTATCTGTGGTATGCTATTATGTTTAATGATTTTCTATGGAAATTTTCCTCTAGTTAATATTTGCTCAATTCAATAATGAAGGAGTTTTGAAAATGGGACAAAACGGTTAACATTAACTGTGAAATGTGGGAGGCGTATGTGACTATTTAAATAT
>NC_060950.1:56122381-56127390 GCF_022045245.1 Lucilia cuprina | reverse complement strand
TAGTTATGGAGAGAAATCATTCTTCCAACATAAGGGAATGGCATTACAAAGTGTATCAGAGTGGGCCACAAAGGCTTCGAAGAAATTCGCTTATTAGCGAACAGCCCACGTAACCTAACCTTATAATTTTAGTGTCATTATATGGCTTGTGTGTTTCTTACACAATTTCCGAGTTATATCAAAACTGTTCAACTAGCAAAACAATTTTTTTAAAATTTGTCTCCAATGTTAGTGTAAAAAACTCTAATTTGTATCTAGGCAAAACATTGCAATACACTTATCAGAAATTTAGTTTATCAGGCAGTATTGTTAGGGAAAAAATTAACAGTTCAACATGATTGCAAGACATTTTCCGCATTTTTTGACAATATTGTAAGATATGACAACCGTGTAGACATATAACTTTTGTTGAAACTGCAACAAAACTCTCTACATGTTGTAAACTCAAGTGCAACAAATGTTTTTGTAAAATAAATGTCTACAAATTCAGCGCCTAATATTTGGAAATTGTAAGTATGTAAGTATAGTAAAGCTATGTATACATGGTTGTCAGAACTTACAACGTTTATAGATCTGACAATGTTCTCACAAATTGTTAGCAATAAATAAATTGTCACAGTTTAGAAGAAAACCTTACCATTTTATTGCAAGACAATTATCTACCAAAAAAATTGTCAGTTGACATTATTATGAACTGTAGTGTAAAGGTTGTCATATCTTTATATGTTCTTTTAATCCATCGTTTTGGTAAAATAGATTGCATAAAATTCACACATTTGACAATAAAAATGATAAGATAATTATCTTTTAATGACAACATAATAACATTTACACGATTGTTTGATGTCTGAAAATATGATTGTTTTTTAATATACTGTCAATGCGTTCTCTAACAACGTTGCAAGATAAAAATTTTAAGTTTACATGACACTTATGTAATTAAATGTAACTTTTTTCAGACTCTCCTGACATTTACTAATCATAGCAGTATTAATTAAAAAACCAGTGAAGATGATTTAACAGAATGTAGACAATGTATATTTTGTGTTGCATTTAAAGTGTAGGCAATACAATTGTTGTGTTACATTGATATGTTTCGATTATTTTTTCACGCAAATATTTACTTTTTTATTTTAATTGAAATTCATCATTTTAAATACATTGGGTAAAGCAACATATTTCATCATTATTCATTTAGTATTTCCCTCAGAAGGCTCTTTTGCTAAGACATTGAACATCAACAAGCCGATATAAGTGTTTTGATGACACATAACTTCCTGCAACTTGCGTGTTGACTTCAATGATCAAAAAATAAAAACCACCTTTTAATAATAAAATCCCAAGAATTTTATTTATAGAGACAAACAGTTTAAGCAACATACAAGTTTAGTTATAATGTGTCAGAGCCACCAAGGAGGGATTCTTACATGACGGTGTGTATGTATTTTATTCCATTTATTTATCCATTTTTTCCAATTATCTATTTCATAAATATTTCATAGAATTAAAACAAAATAAAAGCTGTGAAAAATTAGTGCGTTATATTAATATAAAACTCCTTTTGAAGAAACAAATAAACATTAAATCAACTAATTACGATGTGGGTAATAAATGTTCCAGATCTTCATTCACAAATTGTCAGATGTTTTTAATTGGAACTAGATTGCCAATAACATTGTAAAGGAAATGTCCCACGGGTTCAAAACTGAGTTGAAGCTTTCTCAATCTATTACAAGCCTTCTATGGTTATAGTTTCTATCAATATACAACGTGCAACGAATTAAATAAATGTGCATCAACGATCTCCGTTCTTCTGTTTTGTTTGCTGTAAAAAATACATAAAAGTCTAATGCAATATAATTCCATAAATTTTCTAGTTTGAGATTACGGTTTAAATCAGCTATTAAACTTTGTTTTAATTTCTACAAAATAATTCTTTTTTCAGCATACTTTTAATGCCTAATCAATATTACTCATACGCCACCATGGTTTAATGAATTAAATTATTAAAAATTCAATTGCAATTATATATTAAAATAAATTAAGTAGAAATCTTTAATAAACAATTGAATTTTATTATGCTTAAAATAATGGTTTTTACAAAGAAAAACTAGTTTGTATTTGTATGTGTAAAGAAACTAGTGATAAAATAACACATCAAAACTCAAAATAAAGTACTAACATATGTATCTGATTATATTTAAGCCAGTATAAGATTATTTAAAAGTAATGCAAACTGTATGTGGTAGCCACTCCTGGGAAGTTAATAATAAATTAAATATAAAGAAATATTTATACTTACATTTAAATAGCAGTTATGAATATCAAATAAAATAATATTACTTTTATTTAGTTAAATTTTTAATTAAAAATTTTAATTACTAACAAGTTTTACTTTATGTTAATAACATTTTCCAAATGTTTAAGGAGGCAACTAGAGTTATATTCATTGGTAAATTATCATATTTTGTAGATGTTAATAAAGTTTTGCAGAACCTTTATGTGTTTCATCACAGTCTAATGTTCTTTTGAATGGACTTATTGTAATAACTGTAACTTAAAGAAAAATATGTTATTAAACAGAACGTACTGAACATGTCTTACAATATAAGTATTTACATAATTGATTGTTTCATAATGGTGTTTGAATACTCATACGAATTAGTGATGAAACAGGAACTTTTGTATGGTGTTTGGTTGGGACTCGAACAACTTGTTATTGAGTCTCATTGTATGGCTCTATCCAAAAATTTGATCTCTAAGGTGCTTTCATTATGTACTTGACTGCATTTCTATTTGTTGCCGTTACTGCAGGAGAAAAAGTAAAATGAAAAGAAATTAATGTTTAATTAGATGTTTAGTAAAATATTTAGATACTAACTATCTAACTAACTAACTATCTAACTAACTAACTAACTAACTAACTAAGTAACTAACTAACTAATTAACTAACTAACTAACTAACTAACTAACTTACTACTTACTAACTTACTACTAACTAACTTACTATGTAACTAACAAACTAACAACTAGTTAATTAACTAACTACTGTGGATATTGTGGAAAATTAAGTTATTTTCTGCAGGGAACTTGATGAAGCCCGATCATTACGACAATTGCCAGTATCATTTAGGGTTGAAGCAAACAACACGCTTTGAGGCGGCAATGCGTTTTACGCTTTTCAAACTTAATATTCTGTATGTTACATACCACGCACCATTTTGATCTTTCTTAAAATGTTATTTTTACACTTTTACTGCTAAAAAAATTAGTTTTTGTTGAAATTTTTTATATTTAAACACCATTATCGCTCAAATAAATTTCATATTAGTATATACCACACAAAACAAAATGTAACCCAGATTAGCTACCAACGCGTCAAAAGTTGAAAGTTGCTGAACTTTTCACGGAATACGCGTCACAAGCTACAGTGCGCAACTTGTTAAATAAAAATACACTATTCCAATTTCTTGCGACAGACGATTGTAACACGTTGCTGCGTACAATGCGTATTGTGTACTTCCACTTTTAGACCACATTTTTACAATTTTTGTTATAATACTAAACCATTTAACATATAACAAACATCAGTACAAACGCATAATACTCTCCCCAGTATAGTAGTATAATAATATTTAAATAGTCACATACGCCTCCCACATTTCACAGTTAATGTTAACCGTTTTGTTCCATTTTCAAAACTCCTTCATTATTGAATTGAGCAAATATTAACTAGAGGAAAATTTCCATAGAAAATCATTAAACATAATAGCATGACACAAATACTTAAAATATATAATGGAATAACCCATACAGTAACATTATTTTTCTGAGTTACAAAAGAACATTCTAATTAACACTTGCTACTTATTTACATGTTGCATGAAATTATTTCTGCAAAATTTCTTTTTTGTTCCTTCTTTAACAAAGGAGTTGAGAACAAAAACTCCAGTAGATTGAAAAAATCTTTCTTCGGCTACTTGAATGTTTAATGTTTTCATTATATGTTTTGTTTCAGTTGCAGATTCGCATGCAGATAGCTAAACGCATATTGCATGTTGAGTGGAGTGTCTGATGCATGTAAATAGATGACAAAACATTAAAATTTAAGAAAATGTAAGTAGCGGGATTTATAATTATGTTATTGTGGAAAAGGTTTTGAGATAAGCCGTTGTGTTGAAAGTATTCTGAATTGATTCATAGATTTTTTCCTTATGTCGTGACACTCATTACTTTTCGTACCATTGTTCAGTTTTCTATTCCAAAGGCTTTATTTCCGATATTGCTTAATTTTCTTGAATTAAAAGATCAGGATCAATGATAGTCACTTGATCATTGCCTTATTCTAAACCCAGGTTTCAGATTCTATATTAATTACCTTTGATTCTAGAATTGTGATCATCTGCAAGTAACCCATTAGGTAGAAGTTCAGCTACCTCTTTAGCATGATAACTGATAAATATATAGAACAAATGTTGGGATTGTACCGTAATGCGCATTCCTGGGAGTGTATAAAATTATTATCATAAACTATCCATAAACCAACATTCGTGGGAGATCTATGAAGATAAATAGTAAAGTTTATTAAAGTTTCATAAATATTTCAGTTTTGTCCATGTCATACTCAAATAATAACTTTAATTTTTCAACAATAATTTTTTTTAACAAACTACAATTAAAAATTTAATTATGTCATTAAATACATGCATATTGCAACTTTGCATTAAACATTGTATAAATCTCATAAAGTTTTGTCATCTTTTAATAGTGTGATCAACAACTTTATCATTCATTTATTTTGTTTGAAAAGTTTATAATCAACTTGTTTATATCGTAGCTAATGTCTTAATTAGAAGAAAACTTTTTTTTAAATTTAATTTTTATAATTTTATTAAAAGAATATTACTGAAATACTTAGACGTTGCAAACATTGGAACAAACACCTTTACAGACCAACAACACCACAAACAGATTCATTGTTCCGGTTAATACGAAAAAAAAAAACATCA
>NC_060950.1:56120521-56122281 GCF_022045245.1 Lucilia cuprina | reverse complement strand
ATTTGACATGGAAATAATGTTGATTCTATATTTCAAGGCAGCTTCGAACATTTTATATTGTAAGTTATTCACGCTTTTATCATTATCATCAACAACCGCATCGTCCTCAAAGCCTTAGTGGCAGAAAGAATTTCAGAACAAGTAGATACGTGGCTCTTAATGTTGTTGCTGTATGTTGCTGTACATCTAAAGAAATGTTTAATTCGTGCTTTTAGTTACGAAATCAAAAATAAAAACTGCGAGTACGTATGTATGTAGTTATTTGCTGATATCAAACGGATACATTCTCATTACATTACATTCGTATGTATGTAATTCTTTATGTATTTAAGTATATTATTATACATTAAGAAGTCCCTTGAAATATGGGTGGTTCAACATCATTCAATATTTGTATTTCATGCACTTATTCTGTCCGTTCCTCTGGGAGGATCAATTAGAATTGAAGGTGAAGGGCAACTATAGACTACTAGTACAGAGGAAGAGATTAGCTCAAACTAAGTACACCCACAGTTTAAGGGCGCTTTTCACATTGTTCCAAGACAAAAAGAATATGACTTTCAGCAGTGTTTAATAAAACTAATAAATAATGGAACCCCTTGGCCACTTTCCTTAAAGGCATCTCCAGTTGGAATCTTGCGGTTAAGAAGAAAAACCTAAGCCAGTTCTTGATAAGAAGGACACTTTAGTTAAATCAAACTCGAAGGTAAGAACTTCCGAAACGATGCCTGAATCTTAAGATTAAGGAAGTGCAATATGAGCCAGTTATTGAGATGGTCAGAACTTCAGCTAAATTAAACCCGAAGATAACGTCGTCTGAAAAGAGACAAATTCAAAAGGGGGATGAAATAGCTAGTCACTAAAAGGTTTAAAAAGCTATTATAACACAGTTGCTAAGAAAGTCACCGGAATGATTTATTCTCTTCTCTATATTACTTTGGTAGAACGACAAACCAAATTCCAGAAGACCAGTTGTTGTTGTAATAGCTCGACTGTGGCCGATAGTTCTTTCCTGGGGGAAAAACTTTCGGTTGATACAGCTGTCGCTGGGTTGAAAATCTTTGGCCGAGTATTACTAGGGTCGTTCCGGAGCGAAGATCCAATTGTCATGGGAACGCAGAAAACCAGTGTAGTAAGTTGATGCAGATCAGCAGTAATGGCTTTGAAGTGCAAGCATGTCATAGAGAGTGTGAAAAATGACTTTAACAGGATTATGATGATAATTTTTCTGTCATTACACCAATGTTCTTGCATTAATGAGAATAAAATTTTAACCAGAGAAACGCCAAAATCTGGATTTTTACATGAAAGTGCAAATTTCTTAGTACCTACTGTGAATACTTTTTCCTGATATATTAATGTACTTAGTTGTAATACTTAAAAGAAAATTCTAGACAATAAGATTGGGAAATGAAGAAAAATTGTGGGCTCGAAATGGGGCCTTAGTATCACTATGACACAGTGACGTGAAAAAAGCGGGATTAGAGCAATTATAACTAATGATTCAATAATCTGGTAGAATTGTTTAGACTTAAAGTGTAAAACAATTCCAGCTTTCAGAATTTAGAGTACATGTTGCCATCAGCCCTACTTCAATCCATGCTCTGGAAGCATTAGTATACTTCCTTTCTATCATCAATGTCATACACAACAATCGCACCCTATCGCATGCCGAAAACAGATGCGATCGGTAACTGTGAGTAATTGATCCCCGAACAAATTACCTAAGCATATCAGTAGCTTTCAGAATTAAGTTGCTA
>NC_060950.1:56109605-56120421 GCF_022045245.1 Lucilia cuprina | reverse complement strand
TTTTTAACCTAAAATAAAAACTTTTCCTTTCATTGTTTTCCAGATAGTGTACTATCTACAACAAATGGAATTCTAACATGCAATCTTGTGATAAGTTGAAAACTAGAAGAATATTTTTCAATATACACATTTTTATAATTTCTTCCACATTTATAAGAGACTCCAGTCCTGACAAATAGAAGAAATCTTCTCGTTGCAAGTTGTCTCAAACTTTAAGTTTTAGACAAATTCTTAGAACACTATCAACGGCAGCTATGGACCAAAGTTAAAGAAAAGTTATTTTGTTGGCATTGAACAGGAAGTGATTTTAAATATTATAAAAATTTCGAACTCCTACATATGGATATTGCTTAATCGAATAAGAAACTGATTCTGATTGCTATACATTCGTTGGGTAGGAATGTGTACTTAAGTTTAGACTCAGCTTAAGAGTGCTTCAATCCTTTAAAAAAATCAACTTTTTCCCTAGATATTGACTTGTGTTAAATTAAGTCTTCCTGTGGTATTGGTAGCCTTTAACTGCAGTAATTTTCAAGAAATACTTTGTAATAATTTAGGGTAAACTATCATTTTCTAGAGCTGAATGCAAACGCAATGACTTGTGTTTTTAACTTAACACAATTGTCCAATTTACTATGATGATGTTGTGTTAATAATTAAGTTTAAGTTCAGGTTTAAATCAATCAATAAATCTCCAACAAATGTTTGTTTTTATGGTTCTCTCAACAGATACAGTTTTGACAAGAATAATTCATTACAATGTTTAGAGAATCTGAAGATTTGTAGATGCTTAATGGGACCATCTTTTAGATGGTTATGACAACTAAATATGTCATAGAAATTTAAAAAATGAGATGAAACTATGATTTTTTAAATGATTTTGCTAAATTTGAATTTGGACTCAGAATTCCCAATCACACCAGATTACTAAATGTTTTATTAAATGTTTATTTATCTTGAGGGGAACAGTTCTCGTTTCTGCTGCAAAAATTGGCGACCAGAAATATTCAGTTGGTCCCATTATACAACATCAATTTTAGCAGACAAGTTCAAGCATAAGGAACTTGTTTGAACGCACATCCAACCACACCAAACAAAAATAATTTTATGAAAAAACTTGGTATAAAATCCTAAAAAATTCTTCTAGTGCAAAAGAGCGAAATAATTTATTATCCATGCATTTGCACAAGTTGATTACTACATGGAGAATTGTTGTTGTAAATATTCTTATTTAAACTTTGACTACAACAAAATGTTTGCATTTAATTTGTCGCCCAAACCTAGTTGCATGTTGCATTTTAGAACTTATTAGACCTGGTTCACACTAGGAAACTTTTTTGGGAAACTTTTGATTTTTTGTGTGTGAGAGAAAGAGAAAGAAATATCAACCATCTCTTCCTCTCACACACAAAATCAAAAGTTTCTCAACAAAAGTTTCCCAGTGTGAACTAGGTCTTAGAGCTTACACTTAAACATCATAAAAACTCTCCAACGATTTCAAAGGCATTTTCAAAAGTCTGTCTGTATAATTTAAAGGAATAAAGGAAACATACAGACACATAACACTCATATACAACAACTGATCTTGACCTCTGTATTTTAAAATACACACCCACTATTTGATCATATCAGAGTGCATTTATTCAGCTGGCCAATTCAGTTTTTGGTTTGGTTTTCATACACTGTGATTATCTTTTGGCAAAAGAGATTTGTGATGGTTTCCTTCTTTAAGATATTTGTAAAATTATGCTTTGCGATTAGCAAGTGATAATGGAGGCGTGTTCTTGGACTATCAGCTTAAATTACATAATTTTTTTTGGATTAGGAATACATGATAGTATTAGTGGTAATTGAAAAGGCGACATAAACTTTATTTGAAATAATTTAAAGGATTTTATGAAGTTGGTATAAACTAGCGATAAAGAATTAGTTCAGTAATAAGCTTAAACACAAGACACTAAAATATAACCAAAACTATGCATAAGATTCTGTAGGCAAATCCCTTTTCAGAAGCGAACAGTTTTCACTTTCAATTTAAAAACATCTGCATTTTAAAATTTCTTATTGTAAATTTTGCATACAAATAAATGGATTCAAGATTATTCACAATATTGAATGTCAACGATTGTTTACATTACAGATGAGTAGAAGTAACAACTTGATTGATGCTTAACAATCTCCGCTGGAAATGTCAACGCATTGCCCTGGCTTCAAGTCAAGGTTTACGTATTCTTTCAAGGACAACTTCATTTTATTACAATTTCAATGGTTGATGCAAATTTTATATGCAAAGTCTGTTACTATTTAATGGAATTTATTTTTTAACAGATGCAATTTAAAAATTTCTGAAATTTCCAACTTGAATGTAATGAATACAATACTACGTTATGAAATAGAAGGATAAGCAGCCAGATATAAGATATAATGTTATATAATGGCTTGGATTATATGTCCAATACTAAGGGTAATCACTTTTAACAACCTCCTAAGAAACTCAACTGATGAAAGATTTAGACTAGTCTATTACGCAGATTATATCGTGATACTTCTGAAAGGCATGGATCTAAATTATTTATGAGATAGAGAGCAGAGTATTTTCTAAATACGGCTTCCCGCAGGGTACAACCTAAAAAATAAGTGGAAGTCCAAAGATGCTCATAGACTTTGAACTTATTAATTCTATCAATTATTTCAATTTGATAATTTTAGGGGATTAACTCGTCCATTCATGTATTTCACAGTCGTAGCGTTGAATGGGGTTTCCTTTGACATGTTAACTTTCTTAACTTCCTTCTGTTTATAGCAACTTAATTCTGAAAGCTACTGATATGCTTAGGTAATTTGTTCGGGGATCAATTACTCACAGTTACCGATCGCATCTGTTTTCGGCATGCGATAGGGTGCGATTGTTGTGTATGACATTGATGATAGAAAGGAAGTATACTAATGCTTCCAGAGCATGGATTGAAGTAGGGCTGATGGCAACATGTACTCTAAATTCTGAAAGCTGGAATTGTTTTACACTTTAAGTCTAAACAATTCTACCAGATTATTGAATCATTAGTTATAATTGCTCTAATCCCGCTTTTTTCACGTCACTGTGTCATAGTGATACTAAGGCCCCATTTCGAGCCCACAATTTTTCTTCATTTCCCAATCTTATTGTCTAGAATTTTCTTTTAAGTATTACAACTAAGTACATTAATATATCAGGAAAAAGTATTCACAGTAGGTACTAAGAAATTTGCACTTTCATGTAAAAATCCAGATTTTGGCGTTTCTCTGGTTAAAATTTTATTCTCATTAATGCAAGAACATTGGTGTAATGACAGAAAAATTATCATCATAATCCTGTTAAAGTTATTTTTCACACTCTCTATGACATGCTTGCACTTCAAAGCCATTACTGCTGATCTGCATCAACTTACTACACTGGTTTTCTGCGTTCCCATGACAATTGGATCTTCGCTCCGAAACGACCCTAGTAATACTCGGCCAAAGATTTTCAACCCAGCGACAGCTGTATCAACCGAAAGTTTTTCCCCAGGAAAGAACTATCGGCCACAGTCGAGCTATTACAACAACAACTGGTCTTCTGGAATTTGGTTTGTCGTTCTACCAAAGTAATATAGAGAAGAGAATAAATCATTCCGGTGACTTTCTTAGCAACTGTGTTATAATAGCTTTTTAAACCTTTTAGTGACTAGCTATTTCATCCCCCTTTTGAATTTGTCTCTTTTCAGACGACGTTATCTTCGGGTTTAATTTAGCTGAAGTTCTGACCATCTCAATAACTGGCTCATATTGCACTTCCTTAATCTTAAGATTCAGGCATCGTTTCGGAAGTTCTTACCTTCGAGTTTGATTTAACTAAAGTGTCCTTCTTATCAAGAACTGGCTTAGGTTTTTCTTCTTAACCGCAAGATTCCAACTGGAGACACCTTTAAGGAAAGTAGTTTTATTAAACACTGCTGGAAGTCATATTCTTTTTGTCTTGGAACAATGTGAAAAGCGCCCTTAAACTGTGGGTGTACTTAGTTTGAGCTAATCTCTTCCTCTGTACTAGTAGTCTATAGTTGCCCTTCACCTTCAATTCTAATTGATCCTCCCAGAGGAACGGACAGAATAAGTGCATGAAATACAAATATTGAATGATGTTGAACCACCCATATTTCAACGGACTTCTTAATGTATAAATAATATACTTAAATACATAAAAATTACATACATACGAATGTAATGTAATGAGAATGTATCCGTTTGATATCAGCAAATAACTACATACATACGTACTCGCAGTTTTTAGTTTTGATTTCGTAACTAAAAGCACGAATTAAACATTTCTTTAGATGTACAGCAACATACAGCAACAACATTAAGAGCCTCGTATCTACTTGTTCTGAAATTCTTTCTGCCACTAAGGCTTTGAGGACGATGCGGTTGTTGATGATAATGATAAAAGCGTGAATAACTTACAATATAAAAGTGTTCGAAGCTGCCTTGAAATATAGAATCAACATTATTTCCATGTCAAATTCCAAACCTGTGTTCAAAATTGTTGCAACAAACAGACAAACGTATGTTGCATCCACTACAGCATGAAGAAGGCATGGATTAATATTATTTGTGGAAATGCGTTTCTTGTTCCTTCGTGTTTTTCTTTTGTTTTTGTTGTTGATCATTGAAATTGTTTAAGCCTTTTATACGTAATCTTCTGTTCTGTTGATGTTGTTTCTGTTGATGCTGGATGTCTGTTGTTTTAAGTGATGTTTACCATGCGGCTGTGTTTATCTGTTGTTGTTGTTACTGTTGCTGTGGGTGTTGTTATTTTGTAGCATTAAGAAAATTACATGATTATCCATTGATTTTAAATATCCTAAAGGTTTTAAATACTTGCCAAAAAACTGATAATAACAACTACGTTTACAAATATAACAGATTTGAAATAACAAGAATTCTTTAAAATATGTAAAAATCAATAACTTTTCGTACAGTTTTATATGTGACGTAATAATTAATAATTGTTTTATTCAAATGTTTATAAAAGATTTATAAGAGCTTATTTACTTAAGAGCAAAAATTAATCAAATAGATCGTAGAGCTTTTAGCAGTACCGTACAACTAGTCCGCAGTGTATCAGATTTTGATAGATAACTGTCTAATATTCTGTCTACGAAAACGTGTGTTAGTCATTGGAATTTACTTTGTTGAACATAAGTTTAAGGTTAAATTTTTTGAAATCAAGAATTCGAATAGATTTGTAAAGCGTTTGAATGTGTATACACATTTATATGCTGAACTATATAATTCCTTATAATTCCCAAATGTACATATGATACAAAATTGAAAAAATATTTGTGTTTTTGTGATTTATTAAAATGATAGCTTAAAACAATTTATGACTTTAGAATGCATTATTTGAATTTGAATTTTTTGATTTTATGTAATAAAATTCGGGATGACTGTTTCTTAACACATCATGGTGAATGGTATATAAGATTCGGCACAGCCTAATATAGAACTCTTACTTGTTTTTTAAATAAAGTCTAATTTATTTAATCCATCTAACGATGAATATTGAAGACCGTTATAAAGTTTTTAATAAAACTATTAAAATGTAAATGAAAATTTCATTACATTTGCAACAGCAACTTTTAATGCTCTTTACATAATCACATTATACCAGATGAACTACATTTACCACTATCCATCTGACACACTAAGAACCCATCCAGTTGAAGAAGAAACGAAAACTTGTTTCTTTTACTCCACTAGATCAAACTTAATGATTATTGATTGTTTTTTGTGTCAACTGGTTTAAAATCATCATTAGCAGGAGAACATCAATGATTTAATTACTTAAAAAAACTCTTCCTTTTAATTTATTGAAATGCTTTTAGATAATGTGAACAAGTTTGCAGTTTTTGTTAAAATAGTAGTAAATTTTTAAAAAGAAAAGAAAATAATGACAAGTTGATGTAAATTATATCACAAATTATGATACAACTATTATTACAGTTAATGTAAATATAACAGATTAAATATGTACATATGTAAGAAAGTATAGTTGGAACATATACAACTATGTGATCAATATATACACATTAACAGTCACTTACTCATTACGAAATTAATAGCATTTTTGGGAATAACCAACCCAACATCCTCTAAAACCGTATCCTAGATCTCAAAATCCCCAATATGGTAAGATCTCGTACGAAAATGTTTAAAATTCTAATTTTGATGGAACAACGATGATATTTGTATGCAAATGTTGAAATTTGTTCGTGATTTCCAAAAACTGATCCTAATTAGCATTCATGGCCTTAATTATGTCTTTATTTTGTTCATTACAATCTCGCTTTATTTGAAAGTAAGACTAGATTTCATACACATACATATATCCACTACCTATTACATATATTTTAAACTCCCTTCATGATTTCCAACCATACTATTGGGTATTAAATACAATGTAATTTATTCCATCGATCTTAATCCTCCTTAAATCTGAGAAGAATTCACTGCAGTTTAAAATAATTTTTTATTTTTATATAATATTCTTTTAGAAATGCTTATGACATTGTTCTACGCCATTATTAAGTCTGATTACAAAAAGTAAACTTGAAACACCTTCACAGTATGTGACCATTGTGGGATTTAGTAAATCGAACAAAAACCTTATTCTCTACTTATCGTTAATTTGCTGTCAATTGAGCGTACATTTCGTCATTATAAAAGCAACAAATTCCTCAATTATTGGTCAAACAAAATTGATGTTACAATGTGATTGAATTAATGTAATGAAGACTAGCAAACATGACTTTGTAACAAAACCTGTAAAATTTCTTTTTAATTTCGCGCCATTTTCATGAGTGAAACGCTAATAGCTGTCAAAATTTGATGGACATTTACAGTTATCAAGTAGGTATTGATATGTATGACAGATTAATCAATGATTTAATGTTAAGACGGGCTAAATGTATTTTGATTCTGTTGTTGTGTTGCATCACAATGAACAAAATGTTCCACTTGTTACTTACCAAGGAAAAACTTACATTAAAAAGTAATAAATTAAAATGCTAATAAAACATCTTTTCATTACTTCTTCATTATTTTACACACGCTGATGTCATTGGAGGCAAGTACTTCTAAGCTCGCTTACTAATAGAGAGTTAAGGAAGTATATTTTGCTTACAAAGAAGTTGTTGATTAGGTTGTTGTTGTTTTTAATAATAAAAAGGAGATAGTGAGAATACGAACCAGGGACTTCGGTTTGTTAGCTAAATATTGTTACTCACTGCACCACTGCAAACAAAATGACAAAGCCGAAAATAAAGTACTTCTATATCAGATTAAAGGAATGTCATTACTCGAGTACTGCAAGGTAAAGCAGACGGCAAGTAAATGGTAATTGAAAAGTAAGTGGTTATGGTACAAGTATCAAGCTTTTGCTGGGTTAGAAAAAAAGCAATAAAGTTTAAATAACTTTACCTTTAAAAGAAATGCCTTACTGAACAAACATAATGCTATATTTAACTTTTAATGATCATTATATGAAAAACTAATCTACGTACTAAGATGGATCTCACATCACTAAGATGGATCTCACTTTGCGGTTAGGATTAAAGGAATTAATAAACTATCAGATTTCTCAGCAACAACCTAAAGACAATGACCAGATGAATACTTTAACATTCTACGTGTATTTCATTAATGTTTTCACAACTTTTCTTAATACCCTATAAAACTTAAAAGAGGATCTAAAAAGTGACTAAGCGTTGGCAGCTGTATGTTATACAAAGTTAAAAACCCAAGATGTAATAAGAAGAGTGTATTTTATATAGAACTCTATGTGTTGACTTGTGACCACAAACTGGTTTCTTTAAACTTCAAACGCATGTAAAAAAAGTTTGACTTCGGATGCCAATGCTAGTATATGTTGCAATGCAGTGAGGATTAAGTTTAATTTAATGAAAGTGGAAGTTTTGTTACAATGAAATTAATAAATACTGACAAATAGCACAGGATTAAGTTTTGTATGAATGAAGGTAAAACCAACAAATGGATAATTTGCTAATTCTTTTGTTTAACAGAGTATTAAACATAGAAATGATAAAAACAAGTAGAGCTATAAATATCAAATATTTGCTAGAACTATAATACATTTGTCCATACCCAGCAAACATTCAGTAATGACCCATTCTGACACAATAATTTACTGTTTAATAATTACTAGATATTATATGTATTACTTGTAAGTATTGTTGTAATGACTTTATGCACAATAAAATAACTAAAAGTAAGAAAACGATTTTGTGTGAGAAATTTTTTTTGTCTTTAAAACAAAACAACTTTTTAAATTCCCTATTTGTAATTACTTATTTAAATAGTTATTTGTAAGCAATCGTGTTAACTACTCGCTTTCAATGTGATCAGTCGTATTAAAATAATGAGATAAAACGCTAATGGTTATGTCGTGAAAGGCGTTTCTTATAACTATTTAAAGCTGGATGTCCACACCACGCCTTCTACGCATTATCGCATTCTATGCGTCTGGGATTAAACAGAAAACACTTTTGATTCGGAAACTATTTTAATTATAACTTCTTTTTCAACACTTGTCTTAATTGTCATTCCATTGTTGACTGCAATTTTATTTTTTTTACACAGATGGGTGAGAACAATTGCATCTACATGAAACATGCACTCACTGTTAAGGAAGTATTGTTTTAACTGATCATGGGGTTTGTTGAAAAAAAGATAAACGAATGAACAATTTATTATGTACAGACACTTGTTTTTACACGTTTCCAACTTCTACTTACATAGTACATACATATTTACAATTGTGTCGTTTTCTTAAGTAGAAAATATGTAATTATCTTCTTAGATGTTCATAAGAACATATGAAACTTTAAAATTTTTCCATTTGAAAAATATAAAAAATATTATCCTGATGTTTTTTCTTCCATTTCACCTTAAGAAGACATCCTAACTTAATCAATAAACCTGAAAACTGAAAGTAAAAATACAGTTTGTCTTAAACAAGTTTTGAACGAGTTATTGAAGTTCTTTTTTAACCTGAAATAAAAACTTTTCCTTTCATTGTTTTCCAGATAGTGTACTATCTACAACAAATGGAATCCTAACATGCAATCTTGTGATAAGTTGAAAACTAGAAGAATATTTTTCAATATACACATTTTTATAATTTCTTCAACATTTATAAGTTAAAGACACCTGTCCTGATAAATAGAAGAAATCTTTTCGTTATAAGTTGTCTCAAACTTTAAGTTTTTGAAAAATTCTTAGAACACTATCAACGGCAGCTATGGACCAAAGTTAAAGAAAAGTGATTTTGTTGGCATTGAACAGGAAGTGATTTTAAATATTATAAAAATTTCGAACTCCTACATATGGATATTGCTAAATCGAATAAGAAACTGATTCTGATTGCTATACATTCGTTGGGTAGGAATGTGTACTTAAGTTTAGACTCAGCTTAAGAGTGCTTCAATCCTTTAAAAAATTCAACTTTTTCCCTAGATATTGACTTGTGTTAAATTAAGTCGTCCTGTGCTATTGGTAGCCTTTAACTGCAGTAATTTTCAAGAAATACTTTGTAATAATTTAGGGTAAACTATAATTTTCTAGAGCTGAATGCAAACGCAATGACTTGTGTTTTTAACTTAACACAATTGTCCAATTTACTATGATGATGTTGTGTTAATAATTAAGTTTAAGTTCAGGTTTAAATCAATCAATAAATCTCCAACAAATTTTTGTTTTTATGGTTCTCTCAACAGATACACTTTTTACAAGAATAATTCATTACAATGTTTCGAGAATCTGAAGATTTGTAGATGCTTAATGGGACCATCTTTTAGATGCTTATGACAACTAAGTAAATAGGTCAAAGAAATTTAAAAAATGAGATGAAATTATGATTTTTTAAATGATTTTGCTAAATTTGAATTTGGACTCAGAATTCCCAATCACAATAGATTACTAAATGTTTTATTAAATTTTTATTTATCTTGAGGGGAACGATCCTCGTTTCTGCTGCAAAAATTGGCGACCAGAAATATTAAGTTGGTACCATATTCAACATGAATTTTAGCAGACTAGTTCAAACATAAGGAGCATAATTTTATGAAAAAAAAATTGGTATAATATTATAAAGAATTCTTTTACTGCGAAAGAACTAAATAATTTATAATACGTGCATTTGGACAAGTTGATTACTATTTGGAGAATTATTGTTCTGAATAATTCTTTTTTAAACTTTGACTACAACAAAATGTTTGCATTTAATTTGTCGCCTCAACCTAGTTGCATGTTGCAGAACTTAATAAAGCTTACACTTCAACATCATAAAAACCTTCCAACGATTTCAAAGGTATTTTGAAAAGTCTGTCTGTATAACTTAAAGGAGTAAAGCAAAGATACAGACACATAACACTCATATACAACAACTGATCTTGACCTCTGTATTTTAAAATACACACCCATTATTTGATCATATCAGAGTGCATTCATTCAGCTGGCCAAGTAAATTTTTCCTTAGTTTTCATACACTGTGATTATCTTTTGGCAAAAGAGATTTGTGATGGTTTCCTTCTTTAAGATTTTTGTAAAATTATGCTTTGCGATTAGCAAGTGATAATGGAGGCGTGTTCTTGGACTATCAGCTTAAATTACATAATTTTTTTTTTGGAATAGGAATACATGATAGTAGTGCTTTAGTGGTAATTGAAAAGGCGACATAAACTTTATTTGAAATAATTTAAAGGATTTTATGAAGTTGGTATAA
>NC_060950.1:56107977-56109505 GCF_022045245.1 Lucilia cuprina | reverse complement strand
GCAAATATTTGATATTTATAGCTCTACTTGTTTTTATCATTTCTATGTTTAATACTCTGTTAAACAAAAGAATTAGCAAATTATCCATTTGTTGGTTTTACCTTCATTCATACAAAACTTAATCCTGTGCTATTTGTCAGTATTTATTAATTTCATTGTAACAAAACTTCCACTTTCATTAAATTAAACTTAATCCTCACTGCATTGCAACATATACTAGCATTGGCATCCGAAGTCAAACTTTTTTTACATGCGTTTGAAGTTTAAAGAAACCAGTTTGTGGTCACAAGTCAACACATAGAGTTCTATATAAAATACACTCTTCTTATTACATCTTGGGTTTTTAACTTTGTATAACATACAGCTGCCAACGCTTAGTCACTTTTTAGATCCTCTTTTAAGTTTTATAGGGTATTAAGAAAAGTTGTGAAAACATTAATGAAATACACGTAGAATGTTAAAGTATTCATCTGGTCATTGTCTTTAGGTTGTTGCTGAGAAATCTGATAGTTTATTAATTCCTTTAATCCTAACCGCAAAGTGAGATCCATCTTAGTGATGTGAGATCCATCTTAGTACGTAGATTAGTTTTTCATATAATGATCATTAAAAGTTAAATATAGCATTATGTTTGTTCAGTAAGGCATTTCTTTTAAAGGTAAAGTTATTTAAACTTTATTGCTTTTTTTCTAACCCAGCAAAAGCTTGATACTTGTACCATAACCACTTACTTTTCAATTACCATTTACTTGCCGTCTGCTTTACCTTGCAGTACTCGAGTAATGACATTCCTTTAATCTGATATAGAAGTACTTTATTTTCGGCTTTGTCATTTTGTTTGCAGTGGTGCAGTGAGTAACAATATTTAGCTAACAAACCGAAGTCCCTGGTTCGTATTCTCACTATCTCCTTTTTATTATTAAAAACAAAACAACCTAATCAACAACTTCTTTGTAAGCAAAATATACTTCCTTAACTCTCTATTAGTAAGCGAGCTTAGAAGTACTTGCCTCCAATGACATCAGCGTGTTAAAATAATGAAGAAGTAATGAAAAGATGTTTTATTAGCATTTTAATTTATTACTTTTTAATGTAAGTTTTTCCTTGGTAAGTAACAAGTGGAACATTTTGTTCATTGTGATGCAACACAACAACAGAATCAAAATACATTTAGCCCGTCTTAACATTAAATCATTGATTAATCTGTCATACATATCAATACCTACTTGATAACTGTAAATGTCCATCAAATTTTGACAGCTATTAGCGTTTCACTCATGAAAATGGCGCGAAATTAAAAAGAAATTTTACAGGTTTTGTTACAAAGTCATGTTTGCTAGTCTTCATTACATTAATTCAATCACATTGTAACATCAATTTTGTTTGACCAATAATTGAGGAATTTGTTGCTTTTATAATGACGAAATGTACGCTCAATTGACAGCAAATTAACGATAAGTAGAGAATAAGGTTTTTGTTCGATTTACTAAATCCCACAATGGTCACATACTGTGAAGGTGTTTCAAGT
>NC_060950.1:56094926-56107877 GCF_022045245.1 Lucilia cuprina | reverse complement strand
TCAAGAATTCGAATAGATTTGTAAAGCGTTTGAATGTGTATACACATTTATATGCTGAACTATATAATTCCTTATAATTCCCAAATGTACATATGATACAAAATTGAATAAATATTTGTGTTTTTGTGATTTATTTAAATGATAGCTTAAAACAATTTATGACTTTAGAATGCATTATTTGAAACCCTTTTCTGATTCCTCCTTAACTCTACTTAGACATACATGATATATTGATGTTCAATATTTTCTAAAGTCCATCATCAGTAATATTTCATTTTGTAGTCTAATAAATACATTGTTTTACTTTCAGCATGATATATTTGTCTTTGTTATACCTTTCACCTTCGTGAGAAGGTATATATAAGTTTGCCATTCCGTTTGTAATTTCTATAATATAATTTCCGACCCTATAAAGTATATATATTCTGGATCCTTATAGAAATCAGTTTTCAGAAGACCCCTGATATCTGCGAGATCCATATTTTCAATAATTCTATTGGAAATACGATCAAATAGAACGCTATTTAAAATCAGTCCAATCGGTCCATAAATAACGAAGATATGAGTAAAAATCCTAGACCACCTCTGAAAATTTCATAAAAAAATTTACATTTTTTGTGCATGCTTATACAAAACAATAATAAACAAACAAAAACAAAACACAGTATCAAACGGTAAATTTTTTGTTATTGTGGTTTCTTGTTTATAAACACAAATCAAAGAATGAATATGACGTTACGTTACGTTGTTATTGGATAGAAACATGAAATTAAGTACGTAGAGCCCGGATTAGATGAGAACACATTAAAGGGGACTTTTTGGTACTTTTTCGTTCTACATAAGGTACTTTTTTGAATTTTCTATAATATTGAAACTAGAAACGTGAAATTTAGAATGTAAGACCTTGACTAGGTAAGAACCTATAAAAAGGGACTTTTTGGTACTTTTTCGTCCTACAAAAGGTAATTTTTGAATTTTCTATAATATTGAACCTAGAAACATGAAATTAAGTATGTAGAGCCCGGATTAGCCCAGAACACATAAAAGGGGACTTTTGGTAATTTTTCGTTCTTCAAAAGGTACTTTTCGAAATTTCTATAATATTGAACCTAGAAGCATGAAGTTTAGCATGTTGGACCTTGACTAGGTAAAAACTTGCAAAAAGAGACTTTTTGGTACTTTTTCTTTCTACAAAAGGTACTTTTTGAATTTTCTATAATATTGAACCTAAAAACATTTAGAGCCTGGATTAAGTGGGAACCCATAGAAGAAAAGTTTTTGGTACTTGTTCGTGTTTCAAAAGGTACTTTTTAAAATTTCTATAATATTGAACCTAGAAATATGAAGTTAAGAATGTAGAGCCCGGATTAATTTAGATCGTATAAAATGGGCTACAATTTGTATTTTTTGATTTTATGTAATAAAATATGGGATGACTGTTTCTTAACACATCATGGTGAAGGGTATATAAGATTCGGCACAGCCGAATATAGAACTCTTACTTGTTTTTTAAATAAAGTCTAATTTATTTAATCCATCTAACGATGAATATTGAAGACCGTTATAAAGTTTTTAATAAAACTATTAAAATGTAAATGAAAATTTCATTACATTTGCAACAGAAATTTTTAATGCTCTTTACATAATCACATTATACCAGATGAACTACATTTACCACTATCCATCTGACACACTAAGAACCCATTCAGTTGACGAAGAAACGAAAACTTGTTTCTTTTACTCCACTAGATCAAACTTAATGATTATTGATTGTTTTTTGTGTCAACTGGTTTAAAATCATCATTAGCAGGAGAACATCAATGATTTAATTACTTAAAAAAAACTCTTCCTTTTAATTTATTGAAATGCTTTTAGATAATGTGAACAAGTTTGCAGTTTTTGTTAAAATAGTAGTAAATTTTTAAAAAGAAAAGAAAATAATGACAAGTTGATGTAAATTATATCACAAATTATGATACAACTATTATTACAGTTAATGTAAATATAACAGATTAAATATGTACATATGTAAGAAAGTATAGTTGGAACATATACAACTATGTGATCAATATATACACATTAACAGTCACTTACTCATTACGAAATTAATAGCATTTTTGGGAATAACCAACCCAACATCCTCTAAAACCGTATCCTAGATCTCAAAATCCCCAATATGGTAAGATCTCGTACGAAAATGTTTACAATTCTAATTTTGATGGAACAACGATGATATTTGTATGCAAATGTTGAAATTTGTTCGTGATTTCCAAAAACTGATCCTAATTAGCATTCATGGCCTTAATTATGTCTTTATTTTGTTCATTACAATCTCGCTTTATTTGAAAGTAAGACTAGATTTCATACACATACATATATCCACTACCTATTACATATATTTTTAAACTCCCTTCATGATTTCCAACCATACTATTGGGTATTAAATACAATGTAATTTATTCCATCGATCTTAATCCTCCTTAAATCTGAGAAGAATTCACTGCAGTTTAAAATAATTTTTTTATTTTTATATAATATTCTTTTAGAAATGCTTATGACATTGTTCTACGCCATTATTAAGTCTGATTACAAAAAGTAAACTTGAAACACCTTCACAGTATGTGACCATTGTGGGATTTAGTAAATCGAACAAAAACCTTATTCTCTACTTATCGTTAATTTGCTGTCAATTGAGCGTACATTTCGTGATTATATAAAAGCAACAAATTCCTCAATTATTGGTCAAACAAAATTGATGTTACAATGTGATTGAATTAATGTAATGAAGACTAGCAGACATGACTTTGTAACAAAAACCTGTAAGATTTCTTTTTAATTTCGCGCCATTTTCATGAGCGGAACGCTAATAGCTGTCAAAAGTTGATGAACATTTACTGTTATCAAGTAGGTATTGATATGTATGACAGATTAATCAATGATTTAATGTTAAGACGGGCTAAATGTATTTTGATTCTGTTGTTGTGTTGCATCACAATGAACAAAATGTTCCACTTGTTACTTACCAAGGAAAAACTTACATTAAAAAGTAATAAATTAAAATGCTAATAAAACCTCTTTTCGCTACTTTTTCATTATTTTAACATGCTGATGTCATTGGAGACAAGTACTTCTACGCTCGCTTACAAATAGAGATTTAAAGTAGAATATTTTGCTTGCAAAGAAGTTGTTGAGTAAGTTGTTTTGTTTTTAATTAAAAAGTGAGAATATGAACCAGGGACTTTGGTTTTTTTAGTTAAATATTCTACTCACTGCATCACTGCAAACAAAATGACAAAGTCGAAAATAAAGTACTTCTATATCAGATTAAAGGAATGTCATTACTCGAGTACTGCAAAGTAAAGCAGACGGCAAGTAAATAATAATTGAAAAGTAAGCGGTTATGGTACAAGCACCAAGTTTTTGCTGGGTGAGAAAAGAAGCAATCAAGTTTAGATAACTTTATCTTTAAAAGAAATACCTTACTGAACAAACATAATGCTATATTTAATTTATAAAGATCATTAAAGGAAATCTTAATCCAAGTTTAGTTTTGACATCATTACTTTGGATCTCACTTTGCGGTTAATAAACTATCAGGTTTCTCAGTAACAACCTAAAGATGAATGACTAGATGATTACTTTAACATTCTGTATGTATTTCATTAATGTTTTCACAACTTTTCTTAATACTCTATTCAACTTAAAAGAGGATCTAAAAAGTGACTTAGCGTTGGCAGCTGTATGTTGTACAAAGTTAAAAAACCAAGATAAGAGGAATGTGTTTTATATAGAACTCTATGTGTTGACTTGTGACCACAGGAACTGATTTCTTTAAACTTCAAACGCATGTAAAAAGAGTTTGACATTTGATGCCAATGCGAGTATATTTTGCAATGCAATGACGATTAAGTTTAATTTAATGAAAGTAGAAGTTTTGTTGCAATTAAATTAATAAATACTGACAAATGGTACAGGATTAAGTTTTGTATGAGTGAAGGTAAAACCAAGAAATGGATAATTTGCTAATTCTTTTGTTTAACAGAGTATTAAACATTGAAATGATAAAAACAATTCGAGCTACAAAAACAAAATATTTGCTAGAACTATAATTCGTACGTCCATACCCAGCAAACATTCAGTAATGACCATTCTGACACAACAATTTACTGCTCAATAATTACTACATATTATCTACATTACTTGTAAGTATTGTTGTAATGACTTTATGCACAATAAAATAACTAAGCAATGGGGTTGTAGCTAGGAAAACGAACAAAAGGCCTAGGTTGGTACTTCGTGTGAGTAATGTCTTTCTTGTCTTTAAAGCAAAACAACTTTTTAAAGTCCCAATTTGCAATTACTTATTTAAATGGTTATTGGTAAGCTATCGTGTTAACTACTCACTTCTAATGTGATCAGTCATATTAAAATAATGAGATAAAACGCTACTGATTATGTCGTGAAAGGCGTTTCTTTTAACTATTTAAAGCTGGATGTCCACACTACGCCTTCTACGCATTCTCGCATTCTATGCGTCTGTCAAAAAAGTAGAATCAATGTGTTTGTATGATGAAAGTTACAAGCACAAAAGCCCTGACACGTAGAATGCTTAAAGTAGATCTACTTTCTACTTTTATAAGCGTCCCATGTGGCGCACGAACATTTCAGCTGATTTTGACATTTTATATTCTTTATATAGTGCGCACTTATCAATTTGAATGAAATAAAATGAATTTAATAATGAAAAAAGATTAAAATCTGTAGAAAAACGCGAAGTTTTTTTAAAAATAAAACAAAAAAATTACGCATAAAAAGCGTGTCATGTAACTTGAAGCGTAGAACGGGAAATAGGTATGAAAAGCGCGTAATGCTTTGAGGAGAAGTCGCGTAGTTTGGGCCTGCAGCTTAATTCATTGCTGCTTGTATATCAATAACTATATTCAATGGCCTTGTAATGACTTTGATGTAAATTAATAGACCAAATCACATTTTCTTTAAAAGAGCAATATTCTTTTTCATGTAGATTCGATTATAAGAACCCAAAGTCTCTTAAATAGAAAAAGTTCAAAATAGCATAAATACAGTCCGAAATTAGAGAGTTAGAAGGAAAACTATTCTTAATAAGAAATTTTCTTAAGATATTACATAAAAAGCCATACTATTCATTTAATGAAACCTACAAAATTACGCAGACCACATTTAACCATATCTAACTGTTCTTCCTCCTTCCTAAATATAATAATTGACTTTTCCTCATAAATTATTACTTACTTACAGTCAACAAAATAAACTTCAGTCTCTAAACCATTTTCCATATTGTAAAAAAACATACTTTGTTACAATATTTTGTAATTATTTGCCCCATAATATCCAATTTGATTAGTCTCTTAAAGGAGAGCATAGTTCTTAACTAGAGAAAGATTTAGGTATAGGTATCCAAGCAGAGGTGTATTACCACTAGCAGTCTTATGTGATGCATCTCGTCATACCATCCATAAGTAGTAATGAGTCTTAATACT
This sequence comes from Lucilia cuprina, assembly GCF_022045245.1. Lineage (NCBI taxonomy): Eukaryota > Metazoa > Arthropoda > Insecta > Diptera > Calliphoridae > Lucilia > Lucilia cuprina. The sequence continues at coordinate 56,102,358 of NC_060950.1, read as the reverse complement.
GTTGTATATATGAAAATATCAATATAAATCATTATATCTTTTTCAATATGATGGAATTCATATTAAAACTCATAAGCCCACTGTGCTTCCAGTCAAAACAATTTATGTACAAAGTAAGCAAAATAGTGTCATTAATATTAATGTCAAATTTAAAAGTGACAAAATACAACTAAAATATCTTTAATTAGGTTTAAACAAACCGTTTATTACTGTATTTATTGCTTTTGTCTTTAACAAATTGATACGTTTAATAATGGCATCCATAAGCGTATTAAATATAGACAAACATTGATCGTTTTCATATAGAAACTAACTACAGCAACTCATCCTACTTGACACACAAGGAATGGAGAAGGAACTTGTTTTAGTATTACAACAAAACTTTGTTCTAAAGTCCAGAAGCAACAAATTGAAGAAATTGAGTAAAATAAAAAGTTACTTTTAAAACCAGTTAAATACTCAACAATTCATCTAATGAGAAAACTTTTGCTTTTTAATTTAATGAATTTAATTGTTACTGAAAACTTACAAGAAATATTTTAACTTTTATTTAAAATCAAAAAAGGAATTTTAATAAACTATTAAGAAATCCTTTTAAAATTCTTTTAAGAATTTGTCATTATATTAAAATCTTACATAAAATCTCATTAAAATTGTTCAAAACACTTAATGAAATCAGTAAAAGAGGAGATCCATAGCCAGTTATATGGTTTCTACACTAATTTTTATGTCAAAATATATATTTTTAGCTTTAAGAAGAATGTCAGCAAATGATTCTTGTCACATTATTTATCATTAATATTTTAACTTATAAATAAAATAGAATTATTTGAAATTTTAAAAGTTTTTGCTAAAATGTACTTAATTGACTTGTTTTATTTCTTTAAGAATAATTCTTTCGCTTTTATAAAGCGTCAGAGAGGTAAAGAAGTTTGTGTCTTAAGTCTTTTGTAGTAAATACTTATGCGTCTTACGAAAGATATATAATTTTTCATGATAATTTAAATTTTTCTGTAAAAATCTCTTTTTTTGTGTAAAAAGAATCTTTGTGCAACAACATATGCTATGAAAAATAAAAATTATAAAAAATAGTATTTTGCAATTACACTCATGATTTTCTAGTTTGTCATTGTCATGTAAATGATGAGTATTTTCATATTATTTATTCACACACAAATTTAGTTAGATGTAGGAAGTAAACAAAATTAACTACTTTTTCAATGATTTATCTAATTTTTTAATGAATTAACAAAAATAATTACAAATCGTTATATGAAATCCAAAGTCATATTGAACAAATTTTTTAGGACAATCAAAAAATTGTCTAAGATGATAAATAAACAAAAAATGTTCAACATTTTCTCAAGTTAAACTTATTTCTTATTGACAAATTATTATTTGAGGTTCTTACGATGTCCACCTTTCAGTCTTTAGAAAACACGAAAGAGTGCAAATGGAAGCAGATAATGTCCAAATTGATGCATTTGCTTTGGTATTGAAAAGGGCCATTTCGATTCAAGATTATGCCTAGCCCCTATATAAGGGGACTTTAACGCTCACAACTGTCTAAAAAAATCGTCTTTAACCCCCTTTAAAATTCGAAATTAATGTTAATTGTAGAAGTTATGATTTGATGGTGGGTAAATAAGTTTCGGCATAGCCGAATATAATAGTACTATACTTGTTCTTCTTTCAGTTAATATTTCTTGATTTGATTGTAATAAAATTTGTAGATACTTCTCTTGTAACACATCTTGGTGAAGGATATAAAATGTAGAACTTCTACTTGTTTTGCATTAAGCATCTTTATAGTTATTTTTCAAAAATCACTTAACTTTCACTAAGATTTGAAATTCTATTTTTGTTTAATTAACTTAATGTTTTATTACACTTTTATAATTTATTATTCTGTTTACCAACATCTTAACGATTTTCTTATTTTTTTCAATTTCCACTGAAATTATATTTTCTATTTACGTCTTTTCAAAACTTTCAATCTTTAAAACCGCTTTCGAAAATAATCACAACCGTTCGCCAAGTAAAACAATCGTCTTCTAAATTTATCTCCAATGTTAATGGAACATCTTTCAAGTTGTATTAATGTTGGAGCTGCAACAAAACCCTCAACATGTTACGAGTTGTAATCATACATTTGGCTGACAACTGTTCGCCAACGAACAACACATTCTTCGTCTTCTAACTTTGTCTACAATGTTAATGGAACATATTGCAGGTTGTAGTATTGCTGGAGCTGCAAGAAATCACTCAACATGTTGGAGTTGTAATCATACATGAGGCTGTACAACAATTGTTGTTTGAAAAAGTCTTCAAGTTTAGGGTCATATATTATAATGAGATAGAGAGAGAAAGAAAGTTTGGAAATGTAATTGAGAAGTGATAAATCACTTTTTAGAGTTGAAATGAACGATATTGTCCATGATATCCGTTGTATAATGATTGGAACAGAACTGTTCTTTTTAGGAATAAAAAGTATTTCCTTAAATAAAGTATTCAATTTAATAGAAGTTGTAAACTTAATACGTTAAAGTTCAGTTTTAGAAATGTTGATTTTGTTCTTATTTTATATTAAGAGCTTAAATGGTTACGATCACTGATATTGTGGTTTCTAAGTAAAAGCTTGTAATTATCATAAAATGTAATATTTATTTATATGAATATTTGTGCAGATAAATCAATCTGAAATTTTTCTACAAATATGTTTATTTTGCTTTGACATCATTATGATCTAGTGCATCAGATCATCATCTGATCCATAAATTTCTATTTTTATTTTTTCATAAAAAATTTCAAATATATGAGACTGATGTTAAAGATATAATTGAAAGACTTCAATCCCAGCTGCTAAACTGAAGATTTCTTGAAACTCTTTACTCTTTAAAAAGTAAAAATAAATGTTATTTTTGATAGTGGCAGTTACAAATCGTGGCTGAAGTGGAACTGAATGACAGACAATACTAGTTCGATATCGCTTACAACGAAGATACTTTATTTAACTGAATATGATGCATTCCTCATGTTGCATTTAAAATTGTTGTGGCAATGTTGTTATTGTGTTGTATATTATTTTATTATGTTTTCTTTTATTTGTTTTGTGTACAAATATTCGCTTTTCATTTCAATTGCATCTCATGTCTCTAAAAATATGCCACAATACTACATTGTATGTGCAACATGTAATACATATTTATGTTTTATGTTAATGTGTTAATTATAAATTCATTTTATTCATTAAAAATTTCACAAAATATGCTTTAATAGTTGTAAGTTTACTTGCAAATCAATATATTTAGCACAATGATTAGTTATTCATCTTTCTTCAAGAAATCGGGTTCCCATAACCTCGAATAGTTTGAAATTTAGAAAAACAACTGATATTTTGAAAACAGAGACCGAAAATAACTCGGCCACATAAACAAAGTAATTAAACTGTGAACCAAATGACCTGTTAAAGTGTAAACAAATAACCTTGAAAAACCTTAGGTGGACAAGTTATTTACGGTCTCTGTTTGAAAATTACAAAAAGTTTTTTATTAATAATAAATTTTAATATAAATTTTTGTCATTTGGTTTAATACTGAAAAAAAATTGTTTCCAATTTTATTATGAAATCAAAAATGACGCGATTGCAACCATTTTCAATGAGTTCCTTGCTTGACCAAAAAGGCGCCTTACTCTCAAAATTTACATGGAAATTTACCAACACGGACGGACATGGCTTAATTGAAAATAATACTATTAGGAACAGTATTTTGCAAGGATATTTTAGTGCAATCCAAACATTAGTACAAAAACTTATTTTTATTGCCAACTATTGATTTAAACGCCAAAATTATGAGGGCAAATACTTGTTTCATGATATAAATTTCTAACCAATTTTCGTGAGATTAACACAACATCAACTTATACAACATGTTCGAAGTCTAAGATTGTGCTTGGATACCTCAACTTCAATCACTTCCATTCAAGTTGCTCAAGATTAATTTGCTGTCATTCCATGACAAAGTAGAAAAACTTTTGCAATAAAAACTTACAACATTTTGCAGAAGAAGGCATGAGATTTATATGTTTTCGTTTAATTTGTCGTCCATCGAAATGATCGTAATGTACTCACTAACCGTATTTTACAACTGTGATATTCACATTGCAATCCAATGCCGCTAAATCGTTTTAAGACATCTTTGTGTTTGTAGACCATTCCTAGCATTTCTCCAGTTAAAGACAATTAAAATATTTGATTTTTAATTTAATTTGTGACGATCATCTTTATAAAAATATTTGTAAAACATACAGAAGGTATGTTAAGCGGCAACTAAAATTGTTACAGTTTCAATTAGTTGCATCAGTTAAGTAAAAGATTGATTTGATGTGATTTTTTAAATTAACAAAATAGATCTTTTATATTCATGCTTAAAGAAATTTCAAAAAATACACTCTTCTTATTCGTAAATGCTTTAAACTTTGTTGTCTAAATGGACACAAATTTGAGAAGAGAATTGATTTTGAATTTGTTTTTGTCTCTCATATTTATAATAAATTAAATAATTAACCATTATTTGACTATCTTAGGGCGGGTTTTACAGATAAAGATAATCTACATTCTTTGTTTAAACCTAGTTTAATATATATTTCGTGTTTTTCAGTTATCAGTAAAGTTACTTATTATCTTAGTTTAACTGAGTGCAATTTGGCAATTAAACTCAAGTTATAAGTGAGAAAACACAATTAACAAAAACAATGATTTCGGCAGAACAAAAACTTAATATTTTAAGTAAATTGCAATTTTCTGATTTGTTTTGTTTTATTTATTGTTGTTTTAAAAGTTTATTTAACATTTTTCCAAAATTTTCCATTTTACAAAAGAATTGTTTGCAAAAAACAGCTGTTCATTGTTTATGTTTTTGAGTGAAAAGTTGGCAATACTAACAAAGTTAACTGAGCTTAAATCTAAAACTGAAAAACACCAACATCGGTTAAAGTCCGCCTTAATTTGTTTGGACTTTAATCTAACAGCAAGTTAACTGAGTAGTAAGAAACCCGCCCTTATTGACAAAGGAATAAAAAAACAATATACATTTTTTAGTTTAATTTTAATAATATAAACAACTATAATTATTTTAAAGTGTAAAATGTAATTTTCACCGACAACAACAAATTATCAGCAAATAAAGAAGAACACCTCTTGAAATAGGCGATAGTCATCTGACACACTAAGAACATGTCCTGCTGGACAAGAAACCAGTTATTTCAAGCTTAATGTTCATTAAAGAACTAATTTAATATCATCACTATCAAAAAAGCCATAATTATGGCTATTATCAGCTACGAGGCATGACATCAATGACTTGATTTCACATGATACTAAAGTTAATAAGAATTAACGTTTTGCAAATAATGCGGTGCCTACCAAAAATAACTTCTTAAATACCTATTTATAAGTACTTATATAAGCAAGTGATTTCATTGTAAATGCATTTTTTAGGTGGGCGGCGTATGAACTCGTCGTAGCTATGTCTGTCTATGTGTTCATCTAAACCTTCCAAAGGAACTACATGTTGTACTTTTTAAGATAATTTTATATAATTTGGCTCATTTTGACCCAAGGACGAAGCCTCTTGAAAATGGTTCAAAATTCATTTGTCAACCTTGAAAACAGCCAAAAATACATTAGTTCTCCGAAAACCAATGTAATAGTTTTATTATTCCCATTTAAGCACTAAACTTCAAATCGGTCTTAAAGCCGATTACTTTGTATTCCATAAGACCAATGCATTTTTGTCGTTTAAAAACTAGTGACGATGATTATTTGGATCTATGTCAACACCGTTAAAAGTTTCAGTTTTTCAGATATATGTATATGCAAAGTGTCAAACTATATCGTTTGAAATATTTTTTTTCAGGGAGCAAATGTGTGCAAATGTAGTTATTAATTGGTTAATAAAATGTAAAACGGAATCCAATTAAACATCATCTTCAAACTATGAGATCAATAAAATTTTAAAAGAAGTCCTGTAGCATGAAATAGGACATAAAATTTTGATTGTTTTAACTGTCTTTTAAGTCTTTTACCGCATATTTAAAACACATATATAGCACTTAATATAGAGCATGTTTTTGGTCTCCCTGGTTGTTGTGTATTTCTATCACATTTTCTAAAACTTTTTAATAATTTCATATTATAAATTATGTCAAAAGAAACCACTGTGCTTTTAATCCTTACAAAATACATTACTGTTAAGTTAGAACTTGACAAATCTCTAAGTTAAGGATTAAACAAACTGTTTATTACTGTATTTTATTGTTGTTTGTATTTCTATTATTTGTCGATAATAAATTGATACGATTACGAATAACATCAATAAATGTATTAAATACTGACAAACAACAAACACAGATCGATGTTAGTAAGCAAAAATAAGAACCAAAAACCATCAAACCAATCCAACTTAACACACATGAAACGAAGTTTTCTGTGGAGTAAGTTGGTAGAACTTGTTTTAGATTTTAACTTAAGTTTTATGAAGTCTAAAGTATAAAGACAGAAAAAATAGTTAACATTTACACAAAAAGGAATCATTCGGTTTAAAACAAGTTAAAAACATGTGGAAATATATTTTAAGGGAGATTTTTATAGGTCTGTCGTGAACCATTTAGTGTGCGTTTGTGCTGATGTTTGTAACACCCAAAAATATTGGTTTTAGACCCACCTTAAGGTATACCAATCGGCTCAGAATCACTTTCTGAGTCGATTTAGCTATGTCCGTCTGTCCGTCCGTCCGTCTGTCTGTGTGTCCATGTAAACCTTGTGTGCACGCTACAGGTCGCAATTTTCAAGATAATTTGATGAAATTTGGCACATGCTCTTTTTTTGGTTTAAGGACGAAGCCCATTGAAAATAGTTAAAATGGGTCCATTATTTCGACTAGCCCCCATACAACCGTACCCCCCAAATAGAGCCTTTTGGCTTATAATTAATTTAAATGATCTATTATGTTAACAAAAGTTGACAAAACTTAGTTTTATACAACTTTAAATGACACTACCGATTTTTGTAATGATCGGGCTTCATTTGACCCTATCCCCCATACAAACGACTTAAAGGTCAAAATTCACTTACAAACACTAATAACACCTTTAAATTCTACAAAAATAATATTGAAGAAAACTTAACTCCCCCTACCAACACTGTTAAGGATAGGGCCATATTTTGCCGTACTCCCCTTTGAGCCCTCTTAAAAAAATCTTTTTTTGCCAAAAAAAAAGTAAAAATATTCCGAAATAAAGTTAAAAAGCAAACCAAATGCTTTAATTTTTTTAATAATTCCCATTTTTAACATATATACTGACTGGTGTAGGGTATCATATGGTCGGCTACGCCCAACTATACATTCATACTTGTTTTAAATTTTATATA
>NC_060950.1:56090318-56094826 GCF_022045245.1 Lucilia cuprina | reverse complement strand
GAAGAAATAGAGCCAACCAGGTGTTTAGACGTAAATGGAAATCATTATCTATGACTCTTTCTCTATCTGCTTTGGTATCTTGCAAATACGTTTCAAAACGATTTACCTATTATGAGAATATTACAGACCTACAAAAGACTATAAAGTAAAATACAATCATTTTGTTATTCAACATATAAATCTCTTACCATCTGTCGTTGCTGCTATATTGCAACGTAATGTTAGTGTTTAGAGTCGAAGTATTTATTTCCCATTTGTCTTTGAATGACATCAAATCATTCTTGTAAAACTTAACTCAAGGAGAAGTTAAAATTTCTACTCACAAACTTAAGTTTTACTTTTATGTCAAAGCAAAGTTATTCTGTTTAACTCACGAAAGATATTTATCGGCAATTTTTGTTTGTCATAACATAAAGAAGATCTTTTGGAGACACATTAAAAATAATAAATAGTTTTTGACATTTGAAATGAAAAGTTTTTCTTAAACATAATTGAAACGTAGATGCTAGTGGCGTTTTTTAACAAAAACTAAGATGATTTACCAAAGCCAAGCAACCATGAATAATCTTAGTCTCTCTCTCTGTAATAATAATCCCCACAGAAGTATTTATAGAAACAGGTTAGTGTTGTTAATATCTTTCAATTTAAGCCGTCAAAATACATGTCACTTTGACGTTAATTTCACATAAGTATCGTTGGACAACAAACTAGTTTTGTTTTCTTATTTACAATATTCCTCTTTTTGGCCAAAAGAGCCAGTAGTCAATCGTATAGATATTAATGTACATACATAGTCCTACATCAGTAGTCGGAAGGTTAAATGTCAGAGATTAATTAAAGTCAATGTTTTCATTCATTATTTTTCCTTCTTACTTGTTTCTGAAAAAATCGACCTTGTGTATGCTGCTGTAGACCGTGTTGATAATGTTGGTTAATAAGATTTATAATGAAAAATTATTCAAAGCTTTTATACTCTTAATTTAGACAATTTTTATCTAGAAAACTAAAGTCTGAGGCTGGCTTCTTGAACATTTAAAGGTAAAATATTTACTGCAATGTATTATTGATAACTTTAAAAAAGTGTTTGTATAGGCTTGTTAGAAAGTTTTAAAGCTAACTGTAGCGTAGCTAGTTTGAAAACTAGAACACATTTTTTACATCTGCTTCTTGTTCCTGTTTAGCTGTAAAATAATAGAATTAACTTCTTTTCTTAGTAAATATCCAGCAAAAACTTCATTATCAGGTAAGGAGTTAAAATGCTAAAATTTACTTACGCAATAGCATTTTAGGTCATTATTTTCATTCATTGGAGGCAATTACTTACCACAACCGCTTACAAGTAATTAGAAAAATCAGTGTCAATGTCAATCGTGTGCAAAAAGTATACAGCTTCTATATCTTCAAGTAATAGCTAACTAATGAATTATAAAGTATTTATATAACACATTATCAACAAGACCTTATTAAAGTACTTCTTTGTAATCAAAGCGATATGTATTAGTCATTATAAAGTATGTTAATAGGTGAGTGATTACAATTGCAAATTGCAAATCATTGCAAAGTTTTTGTTGGGCTATTTATTACTAAACAGCGTGGAGTAAGTCGTCATATGAATAAAGTAATTTATTAATGTTAAGGTTGGGAAATGTAAAGAAAGTTCGTTAGTATTCTACAGTGCAATTAACATTTAGTTAAAATATACAAACAGTAATTTTTTCATTTCATGAACACTGAGAGAAAAAAGGAATTATTTTCTAACTAACAGATTTCTACTATTTATTAAATAATGAAAAGTAAATAAATTTCTTTATAAAACTTTTAAAATTGAATTTGCAATCAGTTTTATTAAGCAATTGTAAAATGCAAAGCCAATTTTCTCAAACATCTGTCTATTACACAGGCCGACAAAATTTGAAAAAATGTCGAAACAAAGTTAAACGTTTCTAAAGGATTGATTAGAGCTGAATCGACATCTGACTTCAGATTTTTTATCACATCTGGTATGTGACATATTGTGTCCGAAAATTAAAAAAAAAAACGCAATGTTTGTTCTTATTTGAGATGTTATAACAGCATCAAGATAAATTTATTTGTAAAATGTTGTATACCATCTAAAAGTTTATTTTATTGACTTCATAATAAAGGCTTAACATCTGACTTATCTTCTTTATTCTTTGAGATATTTTTACCTAAATCTTGAAAACTCATGGCATTTGGTATATTTATGGTTTTTACAACCTGAACTACTATCAAGCGGAAAGTATTAGGATTTGTAAATACTTTTTAAAACGATCACAAATATAGGATCTACATCTAACTGACGTTACTCTAGTCTACTCAATATCACTTTTTGATTCAAATTATTAATGTCTGTCTGTCCATCAACTTTAACGGATGATATCTCAACAATTACAACATATTTTGAAACAATTCGAAAAGTATTTTCATAGGAAAAATGTTTGGAAATTTTAAATGTATAAGATTTTTTAATGAACGAAAAACAATTTTTGCAATTTATTGTTAAATAAAGTTTTACATGAAGATATCTCGAAAATGAAAGAAGATATGTAAGATGTTAAGCCTTTATTTTAAAGCTTAAATAATGGAATTTCAAAAAGTATACAAATAAAGTTGTGTTGGTCATTTAGATGCCTTCGTGCAGTTATAACGTCTCAAAAAGGGTCAAAAATTGCGTTTTTTGAACATTAGAAAATTCTAAGGTAAGATTCACATTGAGTGGGCCTCAGACCTTTAGAATAGCATATTTTGGTCTCTGGATTAAAAATTTGTCGATCTGTGTTAATGTAAGAAACGGGGTTTCAACTAAAATTGTAAAGAAATATTGCAATCAATACATAATTTTCTGTCCATCATTGTCATGCAAATGATGAGAATTTTTAAGTTTTTACACACACAAAATTAGTTCCATATAGGAAGTAAATAAATTTAACTACAGTTTACTCTTTCTTTAATGAATAAACATAAATTTTGTTAAGGGTCTGCAGACAATTACTACATAATTTGAGAAATACAGCTATAGTTAACATTATGTTGAGCAGATGCTAGTGCTCTATGCTACTTTTCTTAGACTTAGAATTTATTCTTAGGTTTATGTTAAAATAAAGAAATAAATAAACATTATAACTAATTAATTAATTATCTATAGTTTTGTAAAAGTTGTTCCTTCGTAGAAAAAGACTTGAACTATAATATTTTGCATGATACATACATACAAAAAATTACTTTAATTTAATGCCATAAACATAAATGAATGTTATATTTATTAAAAGGAAAAATTTTCATATAATCAAATTATCTCATAAAGTGCAATTTTTAATTGTGTTTATAAAACTTAAGAATGAACAACTTTTACTTCTATAAGTAACACTATATTTTAGTATATAAGAAGGAAGGAGTCAGAATAGTGACTATACTGACTGACAGCTTCCTTCTTATGGTAATCAAGATGAAATAAAAAACATAATTAAAATACCAATTAATCCAAGTAAATCTAAAAAGAATTCAAGACAAGTCTTATTTGTTTTTATGAAACATAAAATTTATATTAGAATCACTCATTACAAGTATTTGAGGAGAGTATTTACAGCTTTAAACAACTCTGAAGAACATTAATGAAGAAATCAATTTTTGCTGGAATAAAACCACTAAAGTTAAGAAGATCATATAGACAATTGCAATTTATTGTGTGTAACATATTTATTCGTTGCAAACCTTGTAGACGTTAGACTTATTGGTCAGTTACCGAAAATGTATATTTCTAAACTTTTTTTCAAAATTGAATAGATTAAATCGAAATGCACAAAAAATTACATTTTCTCTAGACGATCTTTGTAAATATTGCAAAAGTAATATTTATTTTCGTTAAGAGATTGTGTCTGGAACTTAAATTATAATCCAGTTTTTAGATTAAACTCTCAATAAACAAAAACTTTAACAAATATTTTATAAATTTAAAACTTTTTTTCTGAAATGTTGCATTCAAAACAAAAAACTTAAGACACAAACATTCTCAGCTGTCAACAAAAAACGAATTGTTTTTAATAAAATCAGACATTTTAGGGCATTTAAACACTATATTTATTTATAATAAATCTAAAGTATTAAAAACATACTCCATAGTAGCAGTTTATATAAAATTTAAAACAAGTATGAATGTATAGTTGGGCGTAGCCGACCATATGATACCCTACACCAGTCAGTATATATGTTAAAAATGGGAATTATTAAAAAAATTAAAGCATTTGGTTTGCTTTTTAACTTTATTTCGGAATATTTTTACTTTTTTTTTTGGCAAAAAAAGATTTTTTTAAGAGGGCTCAGAGGGGAGTACGGCAAAATATGGCCCTATCCTTAACAATGTTGGTAGGGGGAGTTAAGTCTTCTTCAATATTATTTTTGTAGAATTTAAAGGTGTTATTAGTGTTTGTAAGTGAATTTTGACCTTTAAGTCGTTTGTATGGGGGATAGGGTCAAATGAAGCCCGATCA
>NC_060950.1:56084827-56090218 GCF_022045245.1 Lucilia cuprina | reverse complement strand
GTACAAGTTGTTTGCTATTTTGGACTTTCAAATCATAAAATCATCTCTTTAAGATATGATCAATATACGATCGAATACTGCTTTATTGTTGATTATTACTGTAAAAAAGTTGTAGAAATAAAACGCTGGTCAGAGTTTTTAATTATCTATTATTTGTATATATTAAGATGAATTATTTTGAAAAATTGTTCCCACCAAAAATTAAAATTAAGTTTTTCTAAGATGCCCTTGCTCAAAATGTTTGTTTTTACCTCAATTTTGGGTAAGCTGGATCAAACGATGAAAAGGTCCTTTTTAGGGTTTTATGTGTTTTGGTTTACCTTAAGGTTCTATCACATTTTTCTCATTTTTGGCAAATTAATCATATGCAAGTTTAGTATCATATGAAAAATCTTTAAGAGCTATTTCAATGGCATGACACAATTTTGAAAACGGCTTCAAATTTATAAAAAATATTGGAATTTTTTAGATTTAAAAAAATTTTTCAAGGAATTATTTAACATAATTAATTGAAATATTTATAAACATTAAAAATCTCATATTTTCTCAGTTTTTTTCATTTCATTTTTTAATATTTTTCAGTTTATCGAAATTTGATATTATTGCATTTTATTAAAATATTTTAAAAAAGGACCAAATACTGAAAACAAGCCAAATGTTTTGAGAAAATTTAATTTAGAATTAAAAAAACTTAAATTTAAGTCGAGGCCACTCTAAAGTACATATTTATTAAAAGTCGATAAGTTTTCAAATAAGAAATCTGCGTTTCTGATTTTAAAAAATAAAAACTAAAAAGGTTTTATATTCATTTTGCTTCTCCTGTACATTTTCCTTTAAAAGTGCTTAACACGTTTAAAACAGAATTTTAATATGTTCCGATGCTTCCATGTTACTTACTATATATGTTTACATGTACTGAGTTCTATATCAAAGTGCTAACCAAACAATTTGTGTCCAAAAGTAATTTCTGAAAATTAAAGAATGTTTTTCCAAGTTTAAGGTCATCTATGATAGCATTGATAACTCTTTGTCATGAAATGGAAAAATGCTGTATAAATAATTATATCTACTTTTAAACTAACAAATATAAAAGTGTTTTACAATTCGTAAGCTAATTGTGCACTTTTCTTCAGCTATTGAAGCGTATTCTCTAAAACCCCTTGATAATGCAAAGTCATTCCTTTGCATCATTTTATCACTTTGCGTAAAATAATCTCACGACCTCAATGATATAAAAATTTTGTCCATTTTAAGTTAACTCAGCATAAAATTTGTTAGAATTTTGCAACTACTTACCTAATAACATACTTTTCTATGAATACTACAAATTGTATTGATTACTATAAATTTTATAGTATAATCCATATATTGACATTCTTGTTGGAGTAGGAAAAGAACATACTAATTAACACTTGGTACTTGTTTACATGTTGCATTAAGCTATTTATGCAAAAATTCTCAGTCTTACCTCGTTAACAAAAGAGCTGAGAACAACAACTCCAGCAGATTGGAACAAGTTTTCTTCGGGTACTTGAATGTTAAATGTTGTCATTATATGTTTTGTTTCACTAGCAGATTCGCATGCAGATAACTGGATGCATGCATGTTGAGTGAAGTGTCTAAAGCATGTAAGTAGATGACAAAACATTAAAATTTTATAAAATGCGAGTAGCTGGATAATTACGTTATTGTGGAATATTTATACTTAACTTCGTTTGGGAATTTTGATGCTCAGCTTTTGGCAGAATTAGGCCGTAAACATATTAGGAAAAGTTTGTATAAAGCTTTGAGATAAACCGTTGAGTTGGGACTATTTTGAATGGATTCAAACTGTTCATTCATTTATTCATTAATTCCGGTACAAATGTCATCTTTTCTACTCCAAAGCGCTAATTTTAATGCTTTAAAACTGTTAGTGTTTCTTTAATTTCCTGAATTGAAAGAGCGCTCACGCACCCAACATTTCTCTAATTTGCGATACCATCGTATGAGAGTTTGGATTTACTATTTCCTACATCAACATTAAATATCATTTATTTAGTCAAGCTAAACAACTCTTAAACTTTACTGTGATCTCTGTCGCTTTATTCTAAAACCAGGTCTTCGAACAGATCTTTCGAAGTTTGTCCCATAATCAGAAACTGTTTGGCAACGCAGACGTTCTTAATATAAATGTTGAACTTTGTTAGTTCGTATACCTGGAAGTGGCTGTTGTCGACTTCAAATATCCGAAACTAACATTTATGAAAAAGTAATGAAAAATTTCTTTAAGACATTTGAAATTTACATCTCTTTTTAATAATCTACAATTAAAATTTTAATGACATCTTTAAATACAAACGAATTACAACTCTACATAAACATTGTGTAAATGTCATAAAGTTTTGTCAACTTTTAATGGTGAGAGTAACAACTTTACTCATCTTGATTGAAAAGTTTATAATGAGGAGCTTTTTCTAATTTCTAATAGCTATTGTGATGACTTAATTAGAAGAAATTTACCAAACCAAATTCACACAATTCTATTTTAATAAATCAAGTGCATTATACCCTCCACATTGCGGTATAGTTGGGTACAAAAACAGGTAATTGTTCCGGTTTATACGAAAATAACAGAAATTCACACATAATTTTATGAACAAATAGGGTTAAAGTTAACCCATATATGAGTGAAGGAAGAAAATGTAGTTCCTTTACATAGTTTCATTTTCGAATGTAGAATTAAAAGTTATTCTTCATCTGGCTTTTCCTTGAGTAAGATTAGCAGGTCGTCCTCACAATGTCCTCACTGGGAACACACTTGGATACAGTGTATTGAATACTTTGTGTTACATAAAATGAGAGAAACGATCGAAGTATTATTAAGTACACTTAGATCTAAGTACTCTGGGTTGCTAAACCAAATTAGTTTGTCGCACGAATATGAGACTCTATTTTTTGGATATCAACTTCCGATGGATTCGCTAAATCATGCAAGTACTAGCTACTCAGAAGATTCAGTTTATAATCTGATAGGGCGGGGAATTGACAGAAGAAATGGTAGATACTTTTCTCTACTGCAGAAGTCATTTCTTGGCTTACAACGACGACCTTTTGCGTTTCCAATTTCCAAGACCTGATTAAAGAGTTCCCAATAAGAAAAGAACATTTTGTTATGTTTGAAAGTTTCATATAAACTGGCCCCCAGTAGGAGTTTTCTTCTATTTTTCTATTTAATATAAGTAGTTTTAGGTTTAGAGTTACTAACTTAAATGGTACAATAATAATTATAGGCCCACCAAGGATTAAACTGAAAACACCTTTCATTCGAAAACAATTTTAATTATAACTTCTTTTTCAACACTTGTCTTAATTGTCATTCCATTTTTAGCTGCAATTTTATTTTCTTTTACACAGATGGGTGAGAACAATTGCATCTACATGGAACATGCACTCACTGTAAAGGAAGTATTGTTTTAACTGATCATGGGGTTTGTTAAAAAAGATAAACGAATGAACCATTTATTATGTACAGACACTTGTTTATGCATTTGGCTTTTTACACTTTTCCAACTACATATTTACAATTGTGTCGTTTTTAAAGTAGAAAAATATGTAATTATATTTGTAAATGTTCATAAGTACATATGAAATTTTAAAGTTTTTCTATTAAGAAATCTAAAAAATATTTTCCTGATGTTTTTTTTTCCATTTATCCTTAAGCAGAATATAAACCAGAAGACATATTAACTAAATCAATAAACCTGAAACTAAAAGTAAAAATACAGTTTGTCTTAAACAAGTTTTGAACGCGTTGTTGAAGTTCTTTTTTAACCTAAAATAAAAACTTTTCCTTTCATTGTTTTCCAGATAGTGTACTATCTACAACAAATGGAACTCTAAATGCAATCTTGTGATAAGTTAAAAAACTAGAATCAATTTTTTTTTTCATTATACATATTTTTATAATTTCTTCAACATTTATAAGTTAGAGACTTCAGTCCTGATAAATAGAGGAAACTTTTCGTTACGTGTTGTCTCAAACTTTAAGTTTTAGAAAAACTCTTAGAATAATATTAACGGCAGCAATGGACCAAAGTTAAAGAAAAGTGATTTTGTTGGCATTGGACAGGAAGTGATTTTAAATATTATAAAAACTTCGAACTTCTATATATGGGTATCGCTAAATCGGATAAGAAACTGATTCTGATTGCTATACATTTGTTGGGTATGAATGTTTACCTGAGTTTTAGGTTCAGCTTCAGAGTGCTTCAATACTTTAGAAAATTATACTTTTTGCATAGATCTTGGCTTATGTTAAATTTTGTTTTCCTGTGGCATTGGTAGCCTTTAACTGCAGACATTTTTAAGAAATACTTAGTAATAATTTATGATAAACTATCATTTTCTAAAACCGAATGAAAACACAATGACTTGTGTTTTTATCGTAACACAATTATCCAATTTATTATGATGACGTTGTGTTAATAATCAAGTTTAAGTTCAGTTTCAAATCAATCAAATCTCTAGCGAATGTTTGTTTTTAAGGTTTTTTTCGACAGATACATTTTCTACAAGAAAAGCTTATAGTAATGTTTCGAGAACCTAAAGATTTGTAGTTGCTCAATGTGATCATCATTTAGACACTTATGGCAACTACACATGCCAAAGAAATTTAAAAACTGAGATGAAACTTTGATTTTTTAAATGATTTTGCTAAATTTGAATTTGGACTCAGAATTCCTAATCGCACCAGATTAACGTAGTCGCGAACTTAAGTTTAAAATGTCACATTTTTTGCAACGTTTTAAATAGCATCAAGAAAATTTTATTTGTAAACCCTGTTGTGAAATCTGAAAACCCCGTTGTTCATCTACTTTTATACAAATAGTGAACCATTATTTCCCATTTTTTCTAATAGCAATCAAACTTGATCACAAAAAATCATTACAGGATAAATTTATTTTCTCTAAACCCAATTGTGTCTTTAACAAACACACTATATACGTTAAAGGTTCTAAGTTCTATATTTAAGTTTGTTAGAAATATAGTCTTTCAATCCAAATTGATTCAGAATATGAAATGTTTATTTATCTTGAGGGGAACAGTACTCGTTGCTACTGCGAAAATTGGCGACAAGAAATATTCAGTTGGTACCATTATTCAACATCAATTTTAGCAGACTATTTCAAACATCCAACCACATCAAACAAAAGCAATCTTATGAAAAAACTTGATATAAAATCATAAAGAATTCTTCTACTGCGAAAGAACTACATAATTTATTATTCGTACATTTGGACCAGTTGATTACTACATGGAGAATTGTTGTTATAAATAATTCTTATTTAAACTTTGACTACAACAAAATGTTTGCATTTAATTTGTCGCCCAAACCTAGTTGCATGTTGT
>NC_060950.1:56083492-56084727 GCF_022045245.1 Lucilia cuprina | reverse complement strand
CACATTGAGCAACTACAAATCTTTAGGTTCTCGAAACATTACTATAAGCTTTTCTTGTAGAAAATGTATCTGTCGAAAGAACCTTAAAAACAAACATTCGATGGAGATTTATTCATTGATTTAAACCTAAACTTAAACTTGATTATTAACACAACATCATCATATTAAATCGGACAATTATGTTAAGATAAAAACACAAGTCATTTCGTTTGCATTCAGCTCTAGAAAATTATAGTTTACCCTAAATTATTACAAACTATTTCTTAAAAATGGCTGCAGTTAAGGGCTACAAATACCATAGTAAGACAAAATTTAACACAAGTCAATGTCTAGCGAAAAAATATAATTTTCTAAAGGATTGAAGCACTCTTAAGCTGAATCTAAACTAATGTACACATTCCAACCCAACGAATTTATAGCAATCAGAATCAGTTTATTATTCGATTTAGTAATATCCATATGTAGGAGTTCGAAGTTTTTATAATATTTAAAATCACTTCCTGTCCAATGCCAACAACATTACTTTTCTTTAACTTTGGTGCATAGCTGCCGTTGATAGGGTTCTAAGAATTTTTCTAAAAGTTAAAGATTGAGAAAACTCATAACGAGAAGTTTCCTATATTTATTAGAATTAAAATTTCCAACTTAGAAATGTTGAAGATATTATAAAAATGTGTATAATTTTTTTTGTAGTTGTTTTCATCATATCACAAGATTGCATGTTAGAATTCCATTTGTTGTAGATAACACACTTTCTAGAAAGCAATGAAAGGAAAAGTTTTTATTTCAGGTTAAAAAAGAACATCAATAACTCGTTCAAAACAACAAACTGTATTTTTACTTTCAGTTTTCAGGTTTATTGATTTAGTTAGGATGTCTTCTGGTTTATATTCTCCTTAAGGTGAAATGGCAGAACATTACGATAATATTTTAGATTTCATAATAGAAAAACATTAAAGTTTTTTATGTACTAATGAATATCTACTAAGATAATTACATCTTTTCTACTTAAAAAACGACCCAATTGTAAATATGTAGCTGGAAAAGTGTAAAAAGCCAAATGCATAAACAAGTGTCTGTACATAATAAATGGTTCATTCGTTTATCTTTTTTTCAACAAAACCCATGATCAGTTAAAACAATACTTCCTTAACAGTGAGTGCATGTTCCATGTAGATGAAATTGTTCTCACCAATCTGTGTAAAAGTAAATAAAATTGCAGCCAACAATGGAAT
>NC_060950.1:56077469-56083392 GCF_022045245.1 Lucilia cuprina | reverse complement strand
ATTAGATGAGGATAAAAATGTTTTCTTTTATACATAAAATATTTTATACAAGTGATGTTCGTAGATAATACAAAAAAAAAATTTTTAATAAATAATCGTCCATTACAAACCTGATAATTTTGGTTTATAAACAACAAAATTAGACGGAAAAAAGCGATTATTAAGGCCGAATGTCCTTGGCGTGAAAAGTTCCGATAACCTTGCCAGTAACTGTATCCTCTAAAACGTAGCAGTTGTTTCCTGTTCTCTCGCGAACTTTTGCCTTTAGGAACATTGGCGCTAGCTTTGCATTGTAGTTTTTTGCAAAGCAACTTTGAGAAAAGTTTCTGCGGAAAACTTCCTGTCCAACCTTGAACTGTACTGGCCTAGCTCTCAAATTATAATTATGTTCATTTACCTCATATGAGTCTTTGATGTTTTTTCTAATATTTTTCCTAAGCAATGCCAACCTGTCTTCTCTAGGAAGGGGATTTACGGGTTCATTTAAAAGCTTTAATTTTCGCAACAATTCATAGGATGAGCCATGGGTTATCATCTCTATTCCAAACAACGTATGGTATGGAGAACATTTTATACTTTGGTGGTAAGTATTTCTCAGCGCACAACTGATGGAGCTTATATTTTCGTCCCATTCTCTTTGATCTTGTTTAAGAAATGAACGAATTCCTGCTATTATGGAACGGTTAACGCGTTCTGACGCATTGGCCTGCGGAGAATACAATGCTGTTAATATATGTGTGATTCCTAACTTGGTCAAAAATACTTCGAAGTCGTTTGCCCTAAACTGTGATCCATTATCTGTTACAACAAACTCAGGTACACCGTATACATGTATAATGTTACTTAGAAGAAAACTTTGTATGGATTTAGCGGTAAATTTCTTAAGAGGGCAGAGCCAATGAAATTTAGAAAAATGGTCCAATACGATAAGAAGTCCTATATGGCCATTTTTACTTCTAGGATAGGGTCCTAATATATCCAAATATAATCTTTGGAAAGGTCTTAGTGAAATAGTTTGCTGACCCATTTCAGGTTTAAGAATCGAGTTTGGGGCTTTTATCTGCTTGCAGATTTCACAGTCACGAACGAAATCGCGAACATTTGTTACAAGGCCTGGCCAGTAGAAGTTTCTTCTTATTAAATCCAGAGTTTTTGACATGCCACCATGGATTGTAATAGATTCATGGGCCTTTTTTATTACCTCTGGTCTTAGCTGCATTGGTACCCATAGTTTCCAGGATTTTTGGTCTTCTTCTATATCTCCTGTAGAATGGCAAGTTCGAATGTATACAAAATTATCGACGACTTTTACATCGGGATAATTTGATGCATTTTCGAATATTTTCTTTTTAAGGTCTTTGTAATCCTGATCATTGAAATGTAGTGAGTTCAAATCTATTTCCGGTTCTAAAATATGTATATCAGAAACTTCTGCGCAATGGATTCTACTCAAGGCATCCGGAACTATATGGTCTTTTCCCTTACGATGGCTTACGGTGAAGTTATAGGGTTGAAGTTTGAACACCCATCTTGCTAACCTTCCCGACAGATCTGGCTGCTTCATGAGCCATACTAGAGATGAGTGGTCGGTAATGACCTCAAACTCTTGGAGTTCTAGATAACAACGAAACTTTTTGATGGCTTCGATGGCAGCTAGACACTCCCTCTCAGTTACGCTATAATTACGTTGAGCGGTGGTTAGTTTTTTGGACATGTAGGCAATAGGTTTCTCGGATCCATTTTCGTCCAATTGGACCAAAACAGCCCCTATCCCAAAGTCACTTGCATCGCAATGCAAATAGAATTTTTTAGTGAAATCAGGATTTGAGAGGATTGGTGTTGTTGTGAGTAAAAACTTGATTTTCTCGAAAGCTTTTTGTGCTTCTGGTGTCCAGTTAAACTTACGTTTTGTTGACAAGACCTCGGTTATAGGGTAGACTGCAGTAGAAAAATTGTCGATAAACCTACGGTACCAGTCAGCGATACCTAGAAATCCTCGAACTTGTTTGAGGTTTTTTGGGATAGGCCATTTTACAATTGCCTCCACCTTCTCCGGGTCAGTTTTGATCCCACCGTGGCCTATGACAAAGCCTAAATATTTTACTTGGGTAACACAAAAAGCACTTTTGGAAATGTTTAGGGTTAGATTAGCCCTTCGAAATTGTTCTGCGATTCTCACTAAGGTAGCTAAATGGGACTGGAAATCTTCTGACACAATTATCAGGTCGTCGAGATAGCCGAATACACAATGACGCAGGTCTGGGGGTATAAGTTGGTCCATAAGACGACACATTGTCTGAGGCGCTGTACAGAGACCAAAAGGCATAACAACAAACTGGTACAGCGGTCTACCAGGTACCGTAAATGCTGTCAGCGCCTTAGACTGATCGGTGAGACCGATCTGCCAATATGCGTCTTTTAGGTCAAGTTTAGAGATTAGATTCGCTTTCGGAAGTCTTGAGAATATACCTTCTATGTTCGGTAATGGGTACGCGTCTTTCTTGGTCACTTGATTCAGTTTTCTAGCGTCCAAACAGAGTCGAATTTTGTTAGGTTTTACCACTAAGCGCATAGGCGAACTCCATGCTGAAGTTGATTCTTCTATGACGCCTAATTGTAGCATTCTGTCTATTTCTTTGTACATTAATTTTTCCACAGCTGGGGATACAGGGTAAAACCTTTGCTTGATGGGTTTTGCATCACCAACATCAATTTCATGTTTGATTAGTGTAGTTTTCCCTAATCCTTGATTTTCAAAGTTTGGGAAAAGGTTTATTATAACGTTTAAATGCTGAAGCTGTGTGGGAGTTAAAGGGTATTTGTGTTCGTCGGTCTGATCAGTACTTTTAAATGATTCGGACAACACTTCGGACGGTCTTTGTAATTCGGACAACATGGATAAGTCTCTGTCTAATGTCATAGAATCGGACGGATTTGACACAATTGCAGAATCGAAAATCTCTGCCGCAAGTTTAAAGATCTTCCAAAAGTCTAATCCTAAAATGACACGTTGGGAAATCGATGGAACTGTTAAAAACTTAACTTTTTCAACTTTATCTCGAAAAGAGACATTTACTTCTAGCATACCAAGGGTCTTTTGACTCCTGCCATCTGCAGTTTTTACTGAGGTTTTTAAGGCATGAAAGTGAGGACAATTAGCAAAGTTGTGGGTGGCCAAATCTGAGCCAATACACGATACGTTGGCACCGGTGTCTAGAAGACCATATTCTTCGAATTCTAGAAACTTTATTTTGGCATAAAAGCGTTTATCTTTCTCGTTACTAATAATGGAAGATATGACACATTTAGATACTAGTTTGCGTGATTTAAAATAACGTCGAAGGCGAACTGTGGATCTTTTTGGTTTCTTTAAAGGACAAACAGACAAGGAATCGATGTTAAAAATTCTATTTCGAATAGCAATGTAATTTTCTAATCTTTCATGGTAAGGTTTATAAGGGTATATAATCTGGTTAATTGGTAACTTTTTCTTTTCAGAATTATTAAGAACTTTAACGTCCTTATTAAGATTTTTTATAATTTGGAAATTGGAGGAGATTTGAGAAGAGTTTCCTGTATCAATTAGTTTTTTGAAAGTGATATTTTTCTAGCTGAGCAACGAGGACATTGAGGTTTGTAAATGTTTTTAGTTCCGCATCCATAGCAGAAAACAATGCGGTCTTTTACACAATCCTCCCAATGATGTCCTAATTCTTCGCAATTCCAGCATTTTAATACATTTGGACCTTGGCGAATTGCATCAACTGAATGTTCATAAGAATTCGTAATATCTACAGGTTTATCTTCATCAAAATCTACCTCTGCTACTGCACGTCTTGGTATGGGAAGGGTAGCTGGTTTTGAAGGCGTATGTCGTTTAAAATAGTCATCTGCTAACAGGTTTTCCCTCATCTGTACCAATTTTCTTAGGTGAGCAATGGAATATATGGGAACATATAATAATTCATGCCTAATATCTGGACGTAAGTTTCTGGTAAGTATTTCTACAAGCTCAGATTCGGGCATTGGAGTTTCTAACCTGTCAAGCATCGAGCAAATATTGTCATAAAAAACTTCAAACGTTTCTCCTGGCCTCATTTTTCGGTTTCGAACCTCTTCGCGTACATCAAAGTTAGATTTAAAGTTTTTATACTGGTATCTTAACGCTGCGCAAAATTCGGTCCAATCAATCCTATCCACTTGCTTGTGGTACCTCCAGTACCAATCACGCGCTTTGCCAGTGAGAAGCATGGGTAAATGTTTACAAATAATGTTAAAATCGCCACCGAAATTTTCAGTGGTGAGAGACCTAACTCTATATAAAAATTCCTCCACCGTAAGGCCATTGGCAGAACCGTCGAACTTAATGTTCCAGTTTTGTATTATTGCTGTAATTTTGTCAATTTTCAAACTGTAATTTGGGTCCAAAAACTGATTTCCTGAGAAATTTTGGCGAACAGGTTCAGGATTATATTGTGGTGGTTGTAAAAATTGATTATTGGACGAAACAGGCTGTGGTTGTGTCGGTCTAACATTTGCTTGGAAGTTTCGGTTTTGATTTGTTGGATTTGGAAGAATATTAAGATTTCCTAGCAAACGAGTAACTGTGTTCTCTATCATTTGGCTAATTTGAGAGTAATCCACAGCATTTGTAATATTTTGACTATTATTAGTCTGAGGAAACGGTTCAGCAAGATTTCCTGGACGATTAAAAGAGTGATCCATTTGAGGACTAGAAATTCTTTCGTCATTCTGAATAACCACATGAGAACCATTGGTATCAAAAGAAGACTGTTGAGCAAATTCTTGACCAAGACTTTTTGTATAATTTCTTGTGAAATGTTTCTTCGCCATTGCTCCTCTAGGTTTACCACGGCTGGGATTACCGGATTTAGGCCTAGGACTATTTTTTGGAAGTGTGTTATCAGCTCTTTTTACTACCAAGTCTGCTAAATCACAAGCACATTTACACTGAGGACATTCAGCTGATTGAGAAAGGGCACTTTCAATACAGTTTCTGTGGAATTCATGACTACAAGTGACTATAATTAAAATTTCCTGGGTATCTATGATATTGTCCCTACAAACTATACAAACGTTTTCGTTAGCTGAAGGATCAGCTGCAGAGCTTTGAGCTTGATCCTGTGACTTTTGTGGTGTATACATAACGGACATTTTCATGTATTCTGATTAGAATTCAAGACGTGATTTAATGAAAAAAAATATATAGGGATTATAATTCGTATTACCAAAATTTAAATAACAGACAGACTAAATGTAAAAATCTCAACTACGTTGGTTTTCAGACAAAAAATTTAAGGTTTAAGAAAATAAGGCAAATTTTATTTGCTTTTATATTTAAAAAAATCTATGTACGTATAAACAAAAGGGTTTCAACTTATTCAAGACAGTTTTCGCTTTTGGGAGATAGTAAGTGTGTAATAAAAAGAGAGTTTTTATTCGAGAAATGTAATTATTTCCAAAAATATAGAGATTTTATATGAAACGTATAATACAAAAATATAGCTTTGAATCCAGTATTCGATATTATTGCTTATAGAAACTAATAATATTGGACATAATATTGCATTCTGCAAGAATAATGTAAAACCAAATAATATTAGGATACTGGTAATTCAATAAACTTATATTTTTAAGTATACGATCGTATAAAGTCTACTGAAAGAAAAAAAATAAAAGTAATCTTCATTTACTGAAGCAAAAGCTTTCCTAGTTGACTTAATGGTCAATTATTCGGTCTCTATATGCCAAATAGTTGAAATCCTAAAAAGTGCTAAGAAATATTTGACAAACAATAAACTTTAGAATACTCATATTTCAGACCTTCACTAAAATTTGAAATTTAAATGAAAAATTTTTGGAGCTGATGAGTTAGATGAAACATTGATGTTACAAATATGCA
>NC_060950.1:56076050-56077369 GCF_022045245.1 Lucilia cuprina | reverse complement strand
GAATCTGATGTGTTTCGGTTGAACATTACATAAATTGGCGCCCAACGTGGGGCCCGAAGAGTTAGACAAATTGTATTAGCAACTTCAATAAAATATGTTTCTATACATATTATGCATATTTTTAACATCAATGTTTCATCTAACTCATCAGCTCCAAAAATTTTTCATTTAAATTTCAAATTTTAGTGAAGGTCTGAAAAATGGGTATTCTAAAGTTTATTGTTTGTCAAATATTTCTTAGCACTTTTTAGGATTTTCAACTATTTGGCATATAGAGACCGAATAATTGACCATTAAGTCAACTAGGAAAGCTTTTGCTTCAGTTAATGAAGATTACTTTTATTTTTTTTCTTTCAGTGGACTTTATACGATCGTATACTTAAAATATAAGTTTATTGAATTACCAGTATCCTAATATTATTTGGTTTTACATTATTCTTGCAGAATGCAATATTATGTCCAATATTATTAGTTTCTATAAGCAATAATATCGAATACTGGATTCAAAACAATATTTTTGTATTTTACGTTTCATATAAAATCTCTATATTTTTGGAAATAATTACATTTCTCGAATAAAAACTCTCTTTTTGTTACACACTTACTATCTCTCAAAAGCGAAAACTGTCTTGAATAATTTGAAACCTTTTTGTTTATACGTATAGATTTTTTTAAATATAAAAGCAAATCAAATTTGCGTTATTTTCTTAAACCTTAAATTTTTTGTCTGAAAACCAACGTAGTTGAGATTTTTACATTTAGTCTGTCTGTTATTTAAATTTTGGTAATACGAATTATAATCCCTATATATTTTTTTCATTAAATCACGTCTTGAATTCTAATCAGAATACATCAAAATGTCTGTTATGTATACACCACAAAAGTCACTGGATCAAGCTCAAAGCTCTGCAGCTGATCCTTCAGCTAACAAAAACGTTTGTGTAGTTTGTAGGGACAATATCATAGATACCCAGGAAATTTTGATTATAGTCACATGTAGTCATGAATTCCACAGAAACTGTATTGAAAATGCGATTTCTCAATCAGCTGAATGCCCTCAGTGTAAATGCTCTTGTGATTTAGCAGACTTGGTAGTAAAAAGAGCTGATAACACACTTCCAAAAAATAGCCCTAGGCCTAAATCCTGTAATCCTAGCCGAGGTAAACCTAGAGGTGCAATGGCGAAGAAACATTTCACAAGAAATTATACCAAAAGTCTTGCCCAAGAATTTGCTCAACAGTCTTCTTTTGATACCAATGGTTCTCATGTGGTTATTCAGAATGACGAAAGAATTTCTAGTCCTCAAATGGATCACTCT
>NC_060950.1:56065008-56075950 GCF_022045245.1 Lucilia cuprina | reverse complement strand
ACTTTTTAAAAGATGCAATTTATAAATTTCTAAAATTTCCATCTTGAATATGATGAATTCATTGCTACGTTAAGAAATAGAAGGATAAGCTGCGAAATATAATGTTAAACCACAGGCTCGGATTTTATGTCCAAAACTATTAGTAGCCACATTTAACAACCTAAGAACTTTAACTGAAGAAAGATTTAGATGAGTCTATTATGCAGATTATGTCGTGATACTTCTGAAAGGGATTAAACTAAACAGCTTATAGGAGATGACCGAGTAGGCTCTAAGTACCGCTTTCCGCTGTCTTGCACTAAGAGAGATAAAAGTAAATCTAAAGATGAGAGAAGCTGTTTTGCTCATAAACTTTGAACTTATTAATTCATACAATTATTTCAATTAGATTATTAAGAGAATTCCCTTGTCAATGCTTGTAATTCAGCTTTCATAGCATCGAACGGTTTTGCTTTCGTCAGATTAACTTTTTCAACTTCCTTCTCTTTATAGCAATTCAGTTCTGAAAATAACTGTAATGTTTAGTTAATTGGTAGTGTATCACGTTGTTGATCTTCAGGGATCAATAACTCACAATTACCTATCTTTTCCGTTTTCAGCATGCGATAGGGCACGATTTTGTGCATATCTGCTGTGTATGATATTGATGATGAAAAGGATATATACCAATGTTTCCTAAGCATCGGATGAAGAATCACTAATGGCACCAATCATACACGAGCGCCATGTAATTTCGAAAGCTGGAATGGTATTACATTTTAATTCCAAGAAATTTCAGATTATTGAAGCACTATTTTTCTTCATTTCCTAAACTTATTGTCTAGAATTTTCTTTCAAGTTTTAGAACTAAGTACTTTCATATATCAGTTTCGGTATATGTATTATTGCCTAGAAAATTGTGTTTCTAGTAAAAAGACATATTTCAGTCATAATTTGGTGCTCGAAATTGTCATCATAATCCTGTTACAGTCATTCCTCACACTCTTTATGTCATGCTAGCGTCGATATAATCTATTATTGCTGACCTGCATCACCTTACTACACTGGTCTTCTGGTATTTTCTTCAGGACTAAAGCATCGTTTCGTTAGTTCTTATATTCAGGTTTGATTAAATTAAAGTGTCCTCCTTATCTAAAACTGGCCTTAGTAGTAGTCTGTACTTAGTTGCCCTCACCTAGTTATTCTAATTCTCCTTATTTTCATTCAAACCTTCTTCCCCCCAGAAATGTTACAATAGTAGGAAGGGGACAGAATAAATATAGAAATACAAATAAATACAAGTCTGTGAGTATCGGCTTTCAATAGTAAGTCGAGTGACTAATTCATTTAGTTTTTCATTTGAGATAGAGAAACAAGCTATGACCACTTTGTTTAGATGTTATTAAATGATGTTGAACCACCCATATTTCAAGGGACTTCTTAATGTATAAAAATATACTTAAGTACATCAGGAATCACATACAAACGAAGTACTTTATGAGAATGTATCTGGTTTAATATCAGCAAATAACTACATACCTTCATACGTACTGGCAGTTTTGTTTAACATTGATTTCGTAACTAAAGGCACGAATTAAACATTTATTTAGATGTGCAGCAAACATACAGCAACATCATCAACAACACATATCTACTTCTTCTGAAATTCTTACTGCCAAGAAGACCTTGAAGACGATGAGGTTGTTGATGATAATGATAGAAGCGTGAATAACTTACACATCAAAACAGACATGACCATAATGCCAAAACAAATAAATTGTATATTTAACTGTTTAAGATGAACCTTTATATACCCTACGAAGTGATTTCTATTTCTTATAATATTTTAAGTAATTCGTTCATTTTAGGAAGGATTTCGTCCTTTTTCACTATGGTTAAGGTCGAAATTTACATTTAATGGAATTAATGTCGGAAAACTGTTGCATAACAGCGAGGAGATTATATAGCATAACGTAGGGTTACAGTCCAAGACTTTAAAAATTACGAACAATATAAAATGTTCGAAGCTGCCTTGAAATAAAGAATCAACATTTTTTCCATGTCAAATTCCAATCCTGTGTATTCAACATGTGTTGAGAATTGTTGCAACAAACAGACAAACGTATGTTGCATCCACTACAGCATGAAGAAGGCATGGATTAATATTATTTGTGTAAATGCGTTTCTTGTTCTTTCGAGCTTTTCTTTTTTGCTTTGCTGTTGACCATTGAAATTGTTTGAGCCTTTTTTATACCCTACACCACTATAGTGGGGAGGGTATTATGCGTTTGTGCTGAAGTTTGTAACACCCAAAAATATTAGTCCTAGACCCATCTTAAAGTATACCAATCGCCTCAGAATCACTATGTCCGTCTGTCTGTCTGTCCGTCTGTCTGTCTGTCTGTCTGTCTGTCTGTCTGTCTGTCTGTGTGTCCATGTAAACCTTGTGCGCACGCTACAGGTCGCAATTTTCAAGACAATTTGATGAAATTTGGCACATACTCTTTTTTTGGTTCAAGGACGATCGCTATTGAAAATGGTTGAAATCGGTCCATTATTTCTCCTAGCCCCCATACAACCGTACCCCCCGAATCGGGCCTTTAGGCTCATAAGTACGTTAAATGTTTTTTTAATGTCAACGAAAATCAGCAAAAATTAGTTTTATAGAACAATAATTGACAATACCAATTTTTATAGTGATCGGGCCTCATTTGACCCTAGCCCCCACACAGACTTCCCTTCAGAAAATGACTTGATGGTCAAAATTAACTTATAATTACTTATAAAACGATTAAAATCTACATAAATGACTTTGTAGTAGACGTAAATTCATCTACCAAAATTCATAAGGATAGGCCCATATTTACCCCTTCTCCCCTATGAGCCCTCTTGCAGAAAATCCCTCTTTTTTGTCAACAATAAGTAAAACTATTCCACAATAACAAATTAAATGATTTATTTAAAAAAATGTGGGGTATCATATGGTCGGCAATGTCCGACTATAAATTCATACTTGTTTATACGTAATTTTCTCTTCGATGCGGTTGTTCTTTCTGGATGTTCCTGTTGATGTTGGATGGCTGTTGTTTTAAGTGATGTTTACCATGGCTGTGTTTATCTGTAGTTGTTATTGTTGTTGCTGTTGCTGTGGGTGTTGTTATTTTGTAGAATTAAGAAAATTACATGATTATCCATTGATTTTAAATATCCTAAAGGTTTTTAATACTTACTAAAAAGCTGGTATTAAGAACTACGAAAACAATTACAACATATTTGAAAAAACAAGAATTTTTTAAAAATATGTTTAAATCAATACTTGTTTATACAATTTTGTATATGATGTTATATTAAATAATAGTTTTATTAAAATATTTTTAAAATATTTCGAAAATCTTATTTACTTAAAATAAAAATATTATTAAAATAGATATCGTAGAGACCAAAGCAGTATCGTACAACTAGTCTGCAGTGTATAAGATTTTGATAGATAATTGTCTAGTATTTTGTCTACGAAAACGTGTTTTAGTCATTGCAATTTACTTTGTTGAACATAAGTTTAAGGTTAAATTTTTTGAAATCCAGAAATCGAACAGACTTGTAAAGCATTTGAAGTATATATACATTTATATGCAGAACTATATAATTCCTTATAAATCCCTAATGTACATATGATATAAAGTTTAATAAATATTTGTGTTTACGTGATTTATTAAAATGATTTATTAGAATGCATTATTTGAAACCCTTTTCTGATTCCTCCTTAACTCTACTTAGACATACATGATGTATTGACATTCAATATTTTCTAAAGTCAATTATTAATTTTGTAGTCCAATAAATCCATTGATTTACTTTAAGCATGACATGTTTGACTTTGTTTGTTTAAGAAGATAAAACTTTTGCTAAAAATACTCTTTACTTTTTCGATATGGAATGTTAAATTGTTCGACAAAAGTAAACTCCTACATATTTCTTAAAAGTCCTTTGTAGTAGATCTTAATGATCGCCATTAATCTTGGTTTGAAAATATACTGTACATACAGTAAAAGGTAAAACAGGTAAAACTTTCTGTAGTCAATGTGAATAAACGATTACAACTGAAGCATGGATACGAACAGGGACATAAAGACCAGTTTGCCAAATATTGAATAGTTAAATTTTAAAATAATATTAAGTTTATCAAAAGGAGTTCTTTTAGGGATTCAAATATCTTACTTATTGTATTTTTTGTATATTAACTATTTTATTGATTATTCCCAAGATTAATATTTTGGCTACCGAATGGTCTATTCTATTAACTAGTTTTAATGTCCTATTTATAGTCTGTTCTATGAACTAGTAAATTAAATTACTAAAGAAGTAATTTGTTTTAACAAGTGAATTTGTTATTGAAGTTTTAACAGTACAGCCACTTGTAATTGTTATTGAAGAATTACAATAACTTAATCGTAACTTATTAAAAACGTTATTTTGAAGTAATTCATTAAAGCTATTACATTCATTATTATTACTTTTACTGAATTATGTTACAATAATTAAGTTATTTAAATTATAATTACAATAAATTATAATTGATTTTACCCTACACCACTATAGTGGGGAGGGTATTATACGTTTATGCTGATGTTTGTAACATACAAAAATATTGGTCCAATACCCACCTTAAAGTATACCGATCGATTCAGAATCATTTTTTGAGTCGATTAAGACATGTCCGTCCGTCCGTCTGTCCGGCTGGCTGGCTTTCCATGTAAACATTGTGCGCAAGGTACAGTCCGCAATTTTCAAGATAATTTGATGAAATTTGGACCAAACATGTTTTTTGGTACAAGGACGAAGCCTATTGAAAATGGTTGAAATCGGTCCATTATTTCACCTAGCCCCCATACAACCGTACCTCCCGATTTGAACTTTGTATGCCATAATTACGCCAAATATTCTGCTATCTCTCTAAAAATTGGCACAAATAAGTTTTATATAAGTATAAATGACACTGCAGATTGTCGTAAGGATCGGCCTATATTTGTCCCTAGCCCCCAAACAAACCCCACTTCAAACAAGTAAGAGTGTTATATTCGGCCATGCCGAATCTTATATACCCACCATCAAATCATTCATGTTTATATAGAATTTTACTGATGTAATCACATTTTTGAGTCAGTAATAAGTCTTAAAATCATTTTCAGAAGGGGACCTTGGTAGGTTCAATTATGGACCCATTCTCATTAAATTCAAGAAAATGATTTTAGTTCCTATAAAACTTTTTTATGTCGAATTTTATTGCTTTATATATATGTTATGAGCAGATATGAGCATTAAAGTCAAGGCGACCTAATATGGGAGATAAGGATTATAAGGATCGATCCTTATAAAAATTGATAGGGAGATTTTGGCTCGCACGAAACTTGTTTATGTAGAATTTTGTAGTAATGAGCGATGAATTCATTGCCTAAAGGGGACCTTATTTGGGGGGTCAGACAATAATGGACCCATCCTTATAAAATTTATGAAAATGATTTTAGTTGCTATAAAACTTTTGTATGTCGAATATTATTGTTATATATATGGTTCTTAAGGTAGATATGAGCATTAAAGTCGTTTTCTGAAAGGGACCTTATAGGTGGGATAGGGTCAATTATAGACTAATCCTTATAAAATTCTAAAAAGTGATTTAAGTTTCCGTAAAACATATTTGTGCCGAATTTCACTGCTATCGATGCTTCTCTTAACCAGTTATGGGCGATAAAGTACTTTATATGGGGGTTAGGGTCAATTATGGACCGATCCTTATAGAATTCTACGGAGAGATTTATGTCCTCATAAAGCATGTTTGTGATTTCGACTTTTTAATAACATTTTAGTTGAAAATAACTCCCATATAAGAATAATATAAGAATTAACATAAAACTTTTAAAAATGCTTATATCACCATAAAATTCAATACAAGTAATTTTGACATACACAAAAATCGTTCATCCCAATTTTTTTAAAAATGGTCCATATATTAGGCATAGCTTCATACAAAGCCAAACCACATTTAATGTACCCATAAACATTAAAATTTATAATACATACCATACAACACAAACACATAACAAAAACTTCGCCATATAATACAAACTACTAAAACTTCCAAATGTACAACTACTGACCTTAATGATAATACAATAATCGTCAAACGCCCATATAAAGCCGATATCCGAAAATCACTTTTTTTCCATACATTTCATAAAAATATCATTTGTTGAATTTCTGTGCTTTTTCTTCCACTTATCAACTAAAAAATCATAACTATCACCTAATTGAATTTATTGCATAAATATCACATCTTTTTAAATAACAATATTTCACAATTCGAAGGTTGCACTTGTGAAAATTTATGTAATGTGACGTGACGTGACAGACTTTGAAATTCTATAAAAAATAACCCCGCTTAGAATTATTTTTTTCTTTTTAATTGAGCTCTATATACTAAACTTGATTTAGATTCAAAGTTTTGAATACTTCTGAATACTAACTAAAAAGTTATCGGATAAATCCTGTTTCAACGTGACGAACGTGACATTTAAAAGTCTATGAAAGGTTTTTTAAGATAACTATTATTTCAAAAAATGTTTTCGATAAAAGTCCATTTAAATATTAGCCTTTAAAATAATAAAAACTATTAAATGCAAATGATACTAAAGGTGCAAAATATGCCTGAAATGTTATTGTAACTTAATTCCGATTTCTCATCATAGTGGTTAAGAAAAGCTTAGGGGTCTTTAATATAATAAAATTTGCATCTTTTTCTGTAATAATAGAAGTTGAAATTTGATGACTTTTAGTTTTTGAGCCACGGTGGACTTTTTGGTGGAAATGCCCATATTGAGGATTTAATGTTTTAATGTTTTTATCCTTATATCAATATGGTCATCAAATTAAAGAGGAGGATCTCTGGAAATTAAAAAAGATATTGTTTAAGTTTGGAAAGTTGAAAATTATAAATTACGTCCTTTAAATATATTATTCCTTCAAATTTCTCAGAATTTTCCAACACATATTTTATATTGTTTTTGTTTCTGTTTATCAGGACGAAAAAAATAATATTAATTTTTTCTGTCTTAATAAATAAAAATTACTATAAATTTTTTAACTTTATATGGTACTCTAACATTTTAAAATGATGCTATTTTTAGAGACGTCTACTTAATGTGACGACCATGAACACAACGATATAAATATTAGAATAAATTAAAATAATATATTCTTGAAAGTTTAAAGTCCTTCAAAAAGGAAAAGGGATCAGAAAAATGATTATATAGTTTTTCCGTATATGATCTCTACTTTCATTCGTATGTGGTTTTGTTTCAGTCCAAAAAGTAATGTTCAATATTTTACTCACATTTATTTCCTTATTTATCAAGAAATTATTTTTTTCATATTACAGTAATAATTTTTTACGGCTTAAATAATAAAGCTATAGAAACAAATTTTAACATATATTTATTTATTTAAGGATATGAAGAATAACATTTTGAAAGGATATTAATTAAAATATATAGGTAAGATTTGTTTGGTATTGAAAATGGGCAATGGGTTTGATGGTTGGTAAAATGTTAGAATAAAGCATATAAAAGAGAGAACAAAGAGCAGAAAGGAAAGAAGTTTTAGAAAAAAGAAAGGTAGATCTTCTGGAACCCATTGTAGATATGCTGAAAATGTAGGAAACAGAAATATTCATATTCAACCATATTTTATAACCTAATAATTTTTCAAAGAAATAAAATTCCAGTAGTATTCAGGTGGCCAGAAAGAGAATGTTTAAAACGCATATGCTGTAGTGCAAAATATAAATGAAAATATGTGTGCTTTGCACTGAAAAAAATATATGTTTGTGTTATTCATATTATCTATCTATCTATCTATCTATCTATCTATCTATCTATCTATCTATCTATCTATCTATCTATCTATCTATCTATCTATCTATCTATCTATCTATCTATCTATCTATCTATCTATCTATCTATCTATCTATCTATCTATCTATCTATCTATCTATCTATCTATCTATCTATCTATCTATCTATCTATCTATCTATCTATCTATCTATCTATCTATCTATCTATCTATCTATCTATCTATCTATCTATCTATCTATCTATCTATCTATCTATCTATCTATCTATCTATCTATCTATCTATCTATCTATCTATCTATCTATCTATCTATCTATCTATCTATCTATCTATCTATCTATATACAGTTGGGTTCAAAATAATAGGAGTGAAGATAGATAGAAATTGGCGAACTCGCAATAAACTATTGTAGTTTATTGCAGAATAGTAAGAATTATAAATAATTTGATGAAATTTGGACCAAGCATGTTTTTTGGCACAAGGACAAAGCCTATTGAAAATGGTTGAAATCGGTCCAATTTTTCACCTAGCCCCCATACAACCGTACCTCCCGATTTGAACTTTTTATACCCTAAACCACTTTAGTGGGGAGGTCGGCCATGCCCGACTATACTTTCCTACTTGTTAAAAATGTAATTTATCTAACAGCTTTCAAGATATACGAAATTTTGTGTTTAATTCATATATGTGATGCCAGGCCCCCCTGTTGGGGGGTACAGTTGTATGGGGGCCAGGTGAAATAATGGACTGATCTTAACAATTTCCAATAGGGATCGTCCTTGGGGCAATACAACATCATGTACCAAATTTCATTGAAATATCTTGAAAATTACTTGTAGTTTGATTACAAGGTTTACATGGACGGACGGACATAGCTAAATTGACTCAGAAAATGATTCTGGTATACTTTGAGTGGGTATAGGACCAATATTATTGTGCGTTATAAACTTCAGCACAAACCCAATATACCTTTCCATGGGCGATAAAGTCATTTTCTGAAGGGGACTTTATATGGGGGTAGGGTCAATTATGGACCGATCCTTATAAAATTCTACGAAGAGATTTATGTCACCATAAAACATGGTCGGCCATGCCCGACTATACTTTCCTACTTGTCTTAATATAGATTAGGTCTTGTTTAGAACAACCTTAAATATATCGTTTACGGACACATATTATACCCTACACCACTTTAGTGGGGAGGGTATATTGGGTTTGTGCTGATGTTTGTAACATACAAAAATATTCGTCCTATACCCACCTTAAAGTATACCAATCGGCTTAGAATCATTTTCTGAGTCGATTAAGCTATGTCCGTCCGTCTGGCTGGCTGGCTGTCCATGTAAACCTTGTGCGCAAAGTACAGGCCGCAATTTTCAAGATAATTGGATGAAATTTGGCACACACGCTTCTTTTGGCCCAAGGACGAAGCCTATTGAAAATGGTTAAAATCGGTCCATTATTTCGACTAGCCCCCATACAACCGTACCTCCCAAATAGGCCCTTTTGGCTTATAATTAATTTTAATGATCTATTATGTTAACAAAAGTCGACAAAACTTAGTTTTATAGAACTTTAAAAGATACTACCGATTTTTGTAATGATCGGGTTTCATTTGACCCTATCCCCCATACAAAGTCCCCTTCAGAAAATGACTTAAAGGTCAAAATTCACTTACAAACACTAATAACACTTTTAAATTCTACATAAATAATATTGAAGAAGACTTAACTCCCCCTACCAACATTTTTAAGGATAGGGCCTTATTTTGCCCTACTCCCATTTGAGCCCTCTTAAAAAATCTCTTTTTTTGCCAAAAAAGTAAAAATATTCCGAAATAAAGTTAAAAAACAAACCAAATGCTTTATTTTTTTAAAAAATCCCCATTTTTAACATACATACTGACTGGTGTAGGGTATCATATGGTCGGTTACGCCCGACTATACATTCATACTTGTTTTAGTTTAAATACGATCAATTAAAATTAAACATACTTCAGTTGTAAGTAATTGTAATGCAATATTTTCCAATTACACATTACATGTATATAACTGTTTATGAGGTGAATAACTTAATGTTATAATTACAATCCAAGTCTGCTACTTACAATAGTACTAAATTTGAAACTCAAGGGTTACACTTGCCTTAAGGAATTCCAATTACATTGTAATTTAACAATTTTTTGTTATATTGTTTCAATTAATTAATATTAGTTTTTCTGTATTATGTATTTGTAAATTACGGGTAATTGGTAATTCTGCAATTACAAATAATTTATAACAAAAAAGTACAATAACAGGACAAGCAATTGTAATTGATCCAGTAATCAATTACTTTATTAAGCCATACCTGTAAAGTTGATCTGATATGTGTCCAGCAGTTCATAGTGCTTAACAAAAAATTATCATAAGAAGTTTTAATAAATGTTTGTCAAGAGCCAGGATTGTCAAGACACTTTTCAGTAAAATACCAATTCAACTACATTTACCATAAGGAGATAGTATCTACAAATAACCTTTTACAATATTTTTTATCCAAGAACGATCCGAAATTTTCACATTTGTAGATACTTTTATTTCTTCGATTGTCCTTAAATCCTGAAACTCGTAATTATCAACCAAAGTGTTGTCAGAGCTGGGAAGTAAAGTAAAATAACATAGCAAAGTTAATAAGGTTCTTATTTAAGGGCTAGATTCAAATATGGCGGGATTTTTATAGCCTTTCACAATAGAACTTTAAAAGTAATAATTTTCTATCAATTTAAATAGACTTTGACCACGACCACGAAAATTTCGTCGAATTAACTAGAGTTATTGGCGAATTAAGCTTTATAAGATTTTCTGAAGGACTTAAGAGAGTTTTCGTTCTCTTTATAGTTGGGTTTTTAAACAAATAAAATTTGACGAAACTTAACGAAACTCTCTTCAGTACATTATAGTTATTTACATACGTTTTATATATTAGCATAGTTGCTTAAGTTGACTTCAGTTTATGTAAGCATATTATAGTTAGGCCTTTAGCAGAACTGAATAGAGTTCATGAACAAATTTAAAGGTGATA
>NC_060950.1:56059527-56064908 GCF_022045245.1 Lucilia cuprina | reverse complement strand
TTTCTAAATATATTAGAGATTTATTTCAAATTATTTTAAATAATGTCATAAAAGCAATAATTTTAATAATATAAATATAAATAAATAATTTTAATGATGAATATTGAAGACCATTATAAAGTTTTTAATAAAACTATTAAAATGTAAATGAAAATTTCATAACATTTGCAACAGCAACTTTTAATTCTCTTTTCATAATCACATTATACCAGATGAACTACATTTATCACTGTCCATCTGACACACTAAGAACCCATTCAGTTGGAGAAGAAACAAAAACTTGTTTTTTTACTCCACTAGATCAAACTTATTGATAATTGATTGTTTTGTTGTGCCAACTGGTTTAAAATCATCATTAGCAGCCGTACATCAATGATTTAATTACTTTAAAAAAACTCTTCCTTTTAATTTATTGAAATGCTTTTAGATAATGTGAACATGTTTGCAGTTTTTATTAAAATAAGTGTAAATTTTCTAAAAAAAAGAAAATAATGACAAGTCGATGTTAATTATATCACAAATTATGATGCAACTGTTATAACTGTTATCACAGTTAATGTAAATGTAACAGATACAATATGTATGTAAGAAAGTATTGTTGTTACATATAAAACTGTATAATCAATATATACATCTTAAGACTTACTCATAACGACATTTATAGCTTTTTTAGGAATAAACTATCCCAAGATCAG
The DNA here is from genome assembly GCF_022045245.1 of Lucilia cuprina. Lineage (NCBI taxonomy): Eukaryota > Metazoa > Arthropoda > Insecta > Diptera > Calliphoridae > Lucilia > Lucilia cuprina. Next base: position 56,064,213 of record NC_060950.1, on the reverse strand, counting down.
GTAAAATGGTACATATATACATATAATTCGTATGTTTTTGGTCTTTCGACACAATTATACTCTTTGTAATCGAGAATGAAGACAGTCGTCACTTTAGTGTCCCCTTTGTAAGCGAGAGCAATCGTCTCTGAACAGTCTCCAAGTAATCTAGAGATTAGACTCTTAAAAGTTGTTTTCGTTTTATTGAACTTCTGAAAGTAGTTATTTTACCCCTCTTTTGGAGAAATGATTGTTACTTTCTACAAATATGCCACCATCTTGTTGACCCAAATTTATATCTTTCGCGTCAATCGTCACATTGATGTCCCATAGTATACTAGAGAGTAGATACTTAAAATTTTTAACTTTTATTTCTATTAATATTTTACCACCTGTTGGCTCCGATTCGCATGTTCTTGACAATTCATCAAGAATAAAAGTAAATCGTCACCATAGCAGCAAGAAAAGTACCGACAGTTAAACAGCTAGTAATGTGTCTGACTTCCAAGAACCTACTTATAGATTACCATCCTTTGACTATTTTAGACCGTCTTTTAACTGTCTCTTTATAGGGTGCAGAGTGACAATTGACTTCCACGTAGGATCAGCCCATGTAAAATGTTTGGTCACCGGGGTAGTCAGGCTAGGGACCACCACAAGTAGTAGGTAAAGTGGTCAGTTCGGGACTTTCCCGTCGAACTGCTGGGTAAGAATAGTACTTTATTACACATACATCTATCCACTACCAATTACATATATTTTTGTACTTCCTTCATGATTTCCAACCAAACTATAGAGTGTTAAATACAATATAATAAATCCCATCGATTTTAATCCTCCTTATATTTGACAAGAATTCACTGCAGTTTAAAATCATTTTTATTTATTTTTGTAGAATATGCTTCTAGAAATGCTTATGACATGTTGTACGCCATTATTAAGTCCGATTACAAAAAGTAAAGTTGAAACCCCTTCACAGCATGTGACCATTGTGGGATTTAGAAAATCGCATAAAGCCCGTATTCTCTCTACTAATCGTCAATTTGTTGTCAATAGAGAGTACGTTTCGTCAACAATTCCTCAATTATTGATTTTACACAATTGATGAGAAAATGTAATTGAATTAATGTAATGAAGACTAGCAAACATGACTTTGTAACAAAAACCTGTAAGATTTCTTTTTAATTTCACACCATTTTCATGAGTGAAACTAATAGCTGTCAAAATTTGATGGACATTTACAGTTACCAAGTAAGTATTGATATGTGTAACAGATTAATCAATGATTTAATGTTAGGACGGACTTCTTTCCTATTGCTCAATCACATTGAACAAAATGTTTTACTCGTTAACTAGAAAATAAGCAACCAAGTTTAGATAACTTTACCTTTAAAATAAATGCTTTACTAAACAAACATGATGCTATATTTAACTTATAATGATCATTATAGGAAATCCTAATCCAAGTTTAGTTTTAACAACATTAAGTTGGATCTCACTTTGCGGTTAGGATTAAAGGGATTAATGAACTATCAGGTTTCGCAGTAACAACCTAAAGATGAATGACTAGATGATTACTTTAAATTTCTATATATATTTCATTAATGTTTTCACAACTTTTCTTAATACCCTATTCAACTTAAAAGAGGATCTAAAAAGTGACTAAGCGTTGGCAGCTGTATGTTGTACAAAGTGAAAGGATGAAGATGTGATAACAAGAGTGTGTTTTATATAGAACTCTATGTGTTGACTTGTGACCACAGGAACTGGTTTCTTTAAATTGCAAACGCATTTAAAAAGAGTTTGACATTTGATGCCAATGCTAGTATATGTTACAATGCAGTGAGGATTAAGTTTAATTTAATGAAAGTAGAAGTTTTGTTGCAATTAAGTTAATGAATACTGACAAATAGCACAGTTGTATTAATGAAGGTAAAACCAACAAATGAATATTTTGCTAATTCTTTTGTTTAACAGAGTATTAAATATTGATATGATAAAAACAATTCGAGCTATAAAAATCAAATATTTGCTAGAACTTTAATACGTTCGTTCATACCCAGCAAACATTCAGTAATGACTTGTTCTAACACAACAATTTACTGCTCAATATTTACTACATATTAGCTGCATTACTTGTAAGTATTGTTGTAATGACTTTATACACAATAAAAGCAGTGGGGTTGTAAGTAAGAAAACGAACAAAAGGACTAGGTACGTACTTCCTGTGAGTAATGTCTTATTTTGTTTTTAAAACAAAACAACTTTTTAAAGTCCCTATTTGTAATTACTTATTTATATGGTTATTTGTAAGCAATCGTGTTAACTACTGGCTTCAAATGTGATCAGTCGTATTATAATAATGAGATAAAACGCTAATTATTACGTCGTGAAAAGCGTTTCTTTTAACTATTTAAAGCTGGATGTCCACGCCACGCCTTCTACGCATTCTATGCGTCTGTCAAAAAAGTGAAATCAATGTATTTGTATGATGAAAGTTACAAGCACAAAAGCTTATAATGCGCTGACGCGTAGAATGCTTAAAGTAGATTTACTTTCTACTTTTATAAGCGTCACAAGCGGCACACGAACATGTTAGCTGATTTTGACATTTTATATTCTCTATTTAATGCGTATTTATCAATTTGAATGAAATAAAATGATGAAAAATAAATAAAATCTGTAGAAAAACGCGAAGGTTTTTTAAAAATAAAACAAAAAAATTACGCATAAAAAGCGTGACATGTAACTTGAAGCGTAGAACAGGAAGTAGGTATGAAAAGCTCGTAATGCTTTGACGCGAAAAAGCGTAGTTTGGACCTCCGGCTTAATTTATTGCTGTATGTATATCAATACCTCTATTCAATGGCCTTATAATAAATTTTGAGGTAAATTAATTGACCAAGTCACATTTTCTTTAAAAGATGAAAATAAATGTAATAATTGACTTTTCAAAGCTGAAAGAGCTGCTGAACTCTTCTCATATGTTATTACTTTCAGCTGTTTTGCAATTTACATCCTAATCAGTATCAAATATAATATGAAATCTATAGTCAACATAATAAACTCCAGTCTCTAAACCACATTCCATATTGTATTATTTCAGATCCAACCCTATCGTTTCTACTCGTATATGTCGTTATAGTATCTCGTCAGAAATTCTGAAAGGTATGTTATTCTTAAACATTTGAAAAACATACTTTCTTTACAATATTTTGTAATGATTTACTCCATAAGTTGTAATTTGATTAGTCTCTTAAACGAGAACATAGTTCTTAACTAGAGAAAGATTTAGGTTTATGTATCCAAGCAGAGGTGTATTACCACTAGCAGTCTTCCTTGATAAATCCCTTCATACAATCCATAAGTAGTAATGAGTCTTAATATTGCTGTGTAGATACAAATATTAATACAAATCCATTATATCTTTCTCAATATGATGGAATTCATATTTAAACTCATAAACCCACTGTGCTTGCAGTCAAAACAAATTATATACAAAGTAAGCAAAATAGTGTCATTAATATTAATGTCGAATTAAAAAGTGACAAAATTCAACTAAAATATCTTTAATTAGGTTTAAACAAACCGTTTATTACTGTATTTATTGCTTTTGTCATTAACAAATTGATACATTTAATGATGGCATCCATAGGTGTATTAAATATAGACAAACATTAATCGTCTTTATATAGAAACTAACTATAGCAACTCATCCTACTTGACACACAAGTAATAAAGAAGGAACTTGTTTTAGTTTTACAACAAAACTTTGTAAAGTCTAAAGTACAGAACCAACAAATTGAATGAATTGAGCAAAATAAAAAGTTACTTTTAAAACCAGTTAATTACTCAACAATTCATCTAAAAAGAAAACTTTTGCTTTTTAATTTAATGAACTTAATTGTTACTGAAAATTTACAAGAAATATTTTAACTTTTATTTAAAATCAAAAAAGGAATTTTAATAAACTATTAAGAAATCCTTTTAAAATTCTTTTAAAAATTTGTCATCATATTAAAATCTTACATAAAATCTCATTAAAATTGTTCAAAACACTTAATGAAATTAGTAAAAGCGAAGATCCATAGCCAGACATTTGGCTTTTAAACAAATCTTTATGTCAAAGTATATATCTTAAGCATTAAGAAGACTGTAAGGAAATGATTTTTGTCACATTATTTGTCAATAATATTGAAACTTATAAATGAAATAAAATTATTTGAAATTTTAAAAGTTTTTGTTAAAATGTACTTTTGATTGCTTTGTTTGATTTCTTTAGGAATAATTCTTTCGCTTTTGTAAAGCGTCAGAGAGATGAAGAAGTTTGTGTCTTAAGTCTTTTGTTTTAAATACTTATGCGTCTTACGAAAATTATAATTTTTCATGAGAATATAAATTTTTCTGAGAAAATTTTATTTTGTTTAAAAATAATATTTGCGCAACAACATAATACACAGAAATTATAAGAGATATTGTTTTGCAATTACACTCATGATTTTCTGGATTGTCATTGTCATGTAAATGATTAGTATTTTTATAATATTTGTTCACACACAAATTTAGTTAGATATAGGAAGTAAAAGTAATTGACTACTTTTTATAGTTTTTAATGAATTAACAAAAATTATAACGCCCTAAGTCACATTGAACAAATTTTTCAAGAGAAGCAAAAAATCGTCTCAAATGATTATTTATCATAAAAAC
>NC_060950.1:56055740-56059427 GCF_022045245.1 Lucilia cuprina | reverse complement strand
TTAATAAAATAAAAAGGAATTTCAAAAGAAATTAATTGCTTAAATACCTCATAATTATACAATATGCCAAAGCATATTACACTCACTAAAAAAGTTTATTATGGTTCACGAAAGACCTATAAAAATCTCCCTTTAAATGTATTTCATAAAAAAACAATTTTTTTCATTAAAGTAATTGTCATGTTTTTTACTTATTTTAAACCGAACGATTCCTTTTTGTGAAATGTTTACTATTTTTTCTGTCTTTATACTTTAGACTTCATAAAACTTAAGTTCAAATCTAAAACAAGTTCTACCAACTTACTCTACTGAAAATTTCGTTTCATGTGTGTTAAGTTGGATTGGTTTGATGGTTATTGGTTCTTTTTTTGCTCACTAACATCGATCTGTGTTTGTTGTTTGTCAGTATTTAATACATTTATTGATGTTATTCGTAATCGTATCAATTTATTATCGACAAATAATAGAAATACAACCAGCAATAAAATACAATAATAAACGGTTTGTTTAATTCCATACTTAAAGATATTTAAAGAGTATTTTGTCAAGTACTAACTTAACATTAATGTATTTTGTAAGGATTAATAGCACAGTGGTTTCTTTTGACATAATTTATAATATGAAATTATTAAAAAGTTTTAGAAAATGTGATAAAAATACACAATAACCAGGGAGACCAAAATCATGCTCTATATTAAGTGCTATATAAGTGCTTTAAATATGCGGTAAAAGACTGAAAAGACAGTTAAAACAATCAAAATTTTATGTCCTATTTCATGCTACAGGACTCCTTTTAAAATTTAATTCATCTCATAGTTTGAAGAAGAAGTTTAACTGGATTCCGTTTTACATTTTATTAACCAATTAATAACTACATTTGCACACATTTGCTCCCTGAAAAAAAACATGTTTCAAACGATATAGTTTGACACTTTGCATATACATATATCTGAAAAACTGAAACTTTTAACGGTGTTGACATTGATCTAAATAATTATCGTTACTAGTTTTTAAACGACAAAAATGCATTGGTCTTATGGAATACAAAGTAATTGGCTTTATGACTGATTTAAAATTTAGTGCTTATTGGGAATAATAAAAGAATTACATTGGTTTTCATAGAACTAATGTATTTTTGGCTGTTTTCAAGGTTGACAAACGAATTTTTAACCATTTTCAAAAGGCTTTGTCCTTGGGTCAAAATGAGCCAAATTATATAAAATTATCTTAAAAAGTACAACATGTAGTTCCTTTGGAAGGTTTTAGACTCAGAATCATAGATATTTATCGACGAGTTCATACGACGCCCACCTAAAAAATGCATTTTAAATCACTTGCTTATATAAGTACTTATAAATAGGTACTTAAGAAGTTATTTTTGGTGGGTACCGCTTTATTTGCAAAACGTTAATTCTTATTAACTTTAGTATCATGTGAAATCAAGTCATTGATATCATGCCTCGTAGCTGATAATATTCATAATTATGGCTTTTTTTGATAGTGATGATATTAAATTAATTCTTTAATGAATATTAAGCTTAAAATAACTGGTTTCTTGTCCAGCGGACATGTTCTTAGTGTGTCAGATGGCTATAGCTTATTACAAGTGGTGTTCTTCATTATTTGCTTATAATTTGTTGTTGTCGATGAAAATATGCTTGTTAGATGTAAATTACATTTTACACTTTAAAATAATTATAGTTTTTTATATTCTTAAAATCAAACTAAAAAATTTTATTGTTTTTATCTTTTGCCAATAAGGGCGGGTTTCTTACTACTCAGTTAACTTGCTGTTAGATTAAACTCCAAACAAATTAAGGCGGACTTTAACCGATGTTGGTGTTTTTCAGTTTTAGATTTAAGTTCAGTTAACTTTGTTAGTATTGCCAACTTTTCACTCAAAAACATATACAATGAACAGCTGTTTTTTGCAAACAATTCCTTTTGTAAAATGGAAAATTTTGGAAAAATGTTAAATAAACATTTAAAACAACAATAAGTAAAACAAAACAAATCAGAAAATTGCAATTTACTTAAAATATTAAGTTTTTGTTCTTCCGAAATCATTGTTTTATTTTTTTTGTTCATTATGTTTTCTTACTTATAACTTGAGTTTAATTGCCTAATTACACTCAGTTAAACTAAAATAATAAGTAACTCTACTGATAACTGAATAACACGAAACATATATTAAACTAGGTTTAAACAAAGAATGTAGATTATCTTTATCTGTAAAACCCGCCCTAAGACAGTCAAATAGTGGTTAATTATTTAATCTATTATAAATATGAGAGACAAAAAAAACTCAAAATCAATTCTCATCTTAAATTTGTGTCCATTTAGACAACAAAGTTTAGAGCTTTTACGAATAAGAAAAGTGTATTTTTTGAAATTAATTAATATAACAGATCTATTTTGTTGATTTTAAAAATAACATCAAATCAATCTTATACTTAACTGATGGAACTAATTGAAACTGTAACAATTTTAGTTGCAAACTAATTGAGGAAATATATTGATATATGTGCTATATGTGGCTACAAATACGTTAACTGCAGCATTAACAATTTGTTGCACTTTATTTTTTTGTGTTCAACAAATACATAAATTGATGTAGCTAATGGAATGGATATTTAAAAATCTTACATTTTCGACTTTAAGAACAACAACAGCAGAAAAGTTGTCAAATGCAGACTCGAAACACGAGCATTAATTTTTTTTATGAATTTGAAATATACTTTATGATCGCACTTTAACGCAATATGGATTTTCAGTTTGGTTCAATAATTTTTTATGATGGTTATACCATATACCACCATAGTGGTGAAAATATTATACGTTTGTACTGATGTTGTAACACTCAATCGGATAAGAATCAATTTCTGAGTCCATTCTGTCCATTGTGTAATCAAAATACAGGTCGCAATTTTGAAGTAAATTTGATGAAATGTATTAGCTTTTACCGAATGATGTACCTCATTGCTTTTGATGAAAATTGCCTATTATTTCACCTAAGGATCATTCTAGTATGGCTTTAGAATAATGTTAAATTAGAATTATATCTTTACCAAAACTTAAATTTAGCTATTCCGTTCGAACATGGTGACATCACTTTAGAATTCAATAAGGACTCAAAATATACATATCTATACATGTATTATTATGGGTCCACTACCAATATTTCAATGTGTTAAAAACGGAATGATAAAATCAATATACTTCTCATACATCTGACAATATGTGTTGCTAGTAGTTCAAATACCCCTTTGTAAGTAATTTTAACAAGTTGTCCCCTTTAATGTTGAGTAAAAAGATTGTTTATGCAACAGTCATATTAATCTACCGGATATTACTCCGCCTTATGTCTACACTGTAGCGAAAGCCGCTTAAAATACCTCCTGTATGTCTTGCAATTATTTTTATAAAGATGATCGTCACAAATTAAATTAAAAATCAAATATTTTATTTGTCTTTAACTGGAGAAATGCTAGGAATGGTCTACAAACACAAAGATGTCTTAAAACGATTTAGCGGCATTGCATTGCAATGTGAATATAACAGTTGTAAAATACGGTTAGTGAGTACATTACGATCATTTCGATGGACGACAAATTAAACGAAAACATATAAATCTCATGCGTTCTGCTGCAAAATGTTGTTAGTTTTTATTGCAAAAGTTTTTCTACT
>NC_060950.1:56037726-56055640 GCF_022045245.1 Lucilia cuprina | reverse complement strand
TCTCCTCAAATGCTTCTAATGACTGATTCTAATATAAATTTTATGTATCATAAAAACAAATTAGACTTGTCTTGAATTTTCTTTAGATATACTGGGATTAATTGGTATATTAATGATGTTTTTATTTCAGCTTGATTGCTATAAGAAGGAGGCTGTCAGTATAGTCACTATTCTGACCTCTTCCTTCTTATATACTATAATATATTGTTACTTATAGAAGTAAAAGTTGTTCATTCTTAAGTTACCAAACACAATTAAAAATTGCACTTTATGGGATAATTTGATTATTTGAAAATTTATTCTTTTAATAAATATAATTTTTATAACATTCTTTTATGTTTATGGCATTAAATTAAAGTAATTTTTTGTATGTATGTATCATGAACAACATTATAATTCAAGTCTTTTTCACAGAAGGAACAACTTTTACAAAACTATAGAAAGAATTAATTAGTTATAATTTTTATTTATTTCTTTATTTTAACATAAACCTAAGAATAAATTCTAAGCCTAAGAAAAGTAGCATAGAGCACTAGCATCTGCGGCCTTCAGCTCAATATAATATTAACTGTAGCTGTATTTCTCAAATTATGTAGTAATTGTCTGCAGACCCTTAACAAAATTTATGTTTATTCATTAAAGAAAAAGTAAACTGTAGTTAAATTTATTTACTTCCTATATGGAACTAACTTTGTGTAGAGGAACTTAAAAATTCTCATCATTTGCATGACAATGATGTATAGAAAATAATGTATTGATTCCAATATTTCTTTACAATTTTAGTTGAAACCCCGTTTCTTACATTAATACAGATCGACAAATTTTTAATCCAGAGACCAAAATATGCTATTCTAAAGGTCTGAGGCCCACTCAATGTGAATCTTACCTTAGAATTTTCTAATGTTCAAAAAAACGCAATTTTTGACCCTTTTTGAGACGTTATAACTGAACGAAGGCATCTAAATGACCAACACAATTTTATTTGTATACTTTTTGAAATTCCATTATATAAGCTTTAAAATAAAGGCTTAACATCTTACATATCTTCTTTCATTTTCGAGATATCTTCATGTAAAACTTTATTTAACAATAAATTGCAAAAATTGTTTTTCGTTCATTAAAAAATCTTATACATTTAAAATTTCCAAACATTTTTCCTATGAAAATACTTTTCGAATTGTTTCAAAATATGTTGTAAGTGCTGAGATATCACCGTTAAAGTTGATGGATAGACAGACATTGTTAAGTTTAATCAAAAAGTTATATTGAGTAGACTAGAGTAACGTCAGTTAGATGTAGATCCTATATTTGTGATCGTTTTAAATAGTATTTACAAAGCCTAATACTTTCCGCTCGATAGCAGTTCAGGTTGTAAAAACCATAAATTTACCAAATGCCATGAGTTTTCAAGATTTAGGTAAAAATACCTCGAAAAATAAAGAAGACATGTCAGATGTTAGGCCTTTATTATGAAGTCAATAAAATAAACTTTTAGATGGTATACAACATTTTACAAATAAATTTATCTTGATGCTGTTATAACATCTTAAATAAGAACAAACATTGCGTTTTTTTAATTTTCGGACACAATATGTCAAATACCAGATGTGATAGAGAAAATCTGAAGTCAGATTTCGATTCAGCTCTAATCAATCCTTTAGAAACGTTTAACTTCGTTTCAACTTTTTTTTTCAAATTTTGTCGGCCTGTGTAATAGACAAATGCTTGAGAAAATTGCCTTTACAATTTACAATTGCTTAAAAAAACTGATTGCAAATTCAAATTTAAAAGTTTTAAAAAGAAATTTGTTTACTTTTCATTATTTAATAAACAGTAGAAATCTGTTAGTTAGAAAATAATTCGTTTTTTCTCGCAGAGTTCATGAAATGAAAAAAATTACTGTTTGTATATCTTAACTAAATTTTAATTACACTGTAGAATACTAATGAACTTTCTTAACATATCCCAACCTTAACATTAGTAAATTACTTTACTCATATGACGACTTACTTCACGCGGTTGAATAAAAAATACCCCAACAAAAACTTTGCAATAATTTGCAATTGTATTCACTCACCTATTAACATACTTTTCAATGGCTATTACAAAGCGTTCTGATTGCTTAAAAATACTTTAATAACTTGTTGTTGATAATGTGTTATATAAATACTATAGGTATAATAGTTAGCTTTTGCTGCATACTGTTTACACACGATTGACATTGACACTGATTTTTCTAATTACTTGTAAGCGATTGTGGCAAGTAATCGCCTCCAATGAATGAAAATATTGACTTAAAAGTTAGTATGTAAGTAAATTTTAGCATTTTAACTTCTTACTTAATAATGAAGTTTTTGCTGGATATTTACAAAGAAAAGAAGTTAATTCTATTAGTTTACAGGTAAACAGGAACAAGAAGCAGATGTAAGAAACGTGTTCTGGTATTAAAACACTAGCTATACTACAGTCAGCTTTAAAACTTTCTAACTAGCCTATACAAATATTTTTATTAAAGTTATCAATAATGCAGTGCAGTAAATATTTTCGCTTCCAATGTTCAAGAAGTCAGCCTTAGACTTTAGTTTTCTAGATAAAAATTGTCTAAATTAAGAGTATAAAAGTTTAGAATAATTTTTGATTGTGTATCTATTACCCAACATTATCAACACGATCTGTAGTAGCATACACAGAGTGGATTTTTTCTTCAGGAACAAGTAATTAAGAACAATAACGATTGTAAACATTTCACTTCAATTAATCTTAGACATTTAACCTTCCAACTACTAATGTAGGACTATGTATTTACATTAATATCTATGCGATTATATACTGGCTCTTTTGGACAAAATGAAGAGATTTGTAAATAAAAAAACAAAAGAAGTTTGTTTTCCAGTGTTACTTATGTGACATTAACGTCAAAGTGACATGTATTTTGACGGCTTAAATTGAAAGATATTAACAACACTAACCTGTTTCTATAAATACTTCTGTGGGGATTATGATTATACAGAGAGAGAGAGAGAGACTAAGATTATTCATGGTTGCTTGGCTTTGGTAAATTATCTTAGTTTGTGTAAAAATAACGCCACTAGCATCTACGTTTCAATTACATTTAAGAAAAACTTTTCATTTCAAATGTCAAAAACTATTTATTATTTTTAATGTGTCTCCAAAAGATCTTCTTTATGTTATGACAAACAAAAATTGCCGACAAATATCTTTCGTGAGTTAAACAGAATAACTTTGCTTTGACATAAAAGGAAAACTTTAGTTTGTGAATAGAAATTTTAACTTCCCCTTGAGTTGTGTTTCACAAGATTGATTTGATGTCATACGGAGATAAATGGGAAACAAATACTTCGACTCTAAACACTAACATTACGTTAGAATATAGCAGCAACGACAGATGGTATGAGATTTATTTGTTGAATAACAAAATGATTGTATTGTACTTTATAGTCTTTTGTAGGTTTGTAATATTCTCATAACAGGTAAATCGTTTTGAAACGTCTTTGCAGACACCAAAGCAAAGAGTCATAGACAATGATTTCGATTTACGTCTAACCATCTGGTTGGCTCTATTTCTTCTTTCGTCACGGATGTACTCTTTGTAAACGAGGGTGAAGACAATCGTCACTTTAATGTCCCCTTTGTAAGCAAGAGGGTGGACACTTGAAGAACATACTTAAGCTTTTTGCTGCCTCTTTGTTATCTAAGGGATGACGATTGACTTCCTCGTAGGACAATTACATTTTAAAATATCTAGTCATCTAGTCGGCGTAACTATAAATTGTAGGTTAAATATGTAGTTCAGATCTGTCTGACCAAAACTTCCGGAATATGTTTCTAAAACATACATACATAAGTTCTGTATGTATGTAAGTCTTTTTAAGTTATAAAAGGAAATAATACCCAACAGTTTGATAGGACTTACCTGAACTTATTATAATAATTATTTTGTTATCACCAGTCTGGGCAGAAATCAGATATACTTACTTCGATTACACGTTTCCACGACAATTGGATCTTCGCTCTGGAACGACCCGAGTCATACTCGGCCAAAGATTGTCAACCCAGCGACAGCTGTATCAACCGAAAGTTTTTTCCCCAGAAAAGAACTATCGGCCACAGTCGAGCTGTTACAACAACAACAACAACTTCGATTACAAATAAACATTTGATTCTAATATGTATTACTTCTAGTGAGTGATTTAATTACACTGATTAACAAAAATTAAAAAATGGAGTTAACTCAGATATCAATGTAAACTTTTCTAGAGGACTGGACAGCACTGAATACGAATATGACATAAGAATTTCTTTATCTTCAGATTCAGCTGCATTTTAAGGTGTACGTTTAATTTATTTAAAAACAACGTTGACCTGTGTTATTTTCTAAAGTTCAGCGCGTAAATTTAAAGTTAAAAGTGACTTCACTCTAGCATTCTTAGGGACAATAAGATTTTGTAATATTTTAAGGTTAGTGTAACACGGTTATTTTACAATGTTACCACTAAAGCTGTGAAGAATAGAATAGTACATTGTTGTATAATAACACTACTTATAAAGTAAACAGAAACACATTAACAATTGCAAACATTTTATAAACTCACCATGAACCTGCAGATCTTCTTTCACTAACCAGCAGGCGTTCATCTATGGAGCTAAACTGCTAATAACATAGTTAATGACATGTCCCATGGGATTGCAACAGACTTTACTTTTTACCGTTTAAACTACTTCAATCAAATGATAATTGTATACCTTTTATAGTAGTTAAAGTTTGAATCAATACTTAGCAAGTTAGACGTTTATCACTGATCAGTGTCAGGTATTGTAGATTAAGAAAGAATAATGTACTTCTGATATCATTTACTTCCACAATTATTACAATTTTTGGATTTAAACTCATCGATTAAATTTCGTTTTAACATCTAAAAAATATTTCTCTTTTGAGTATACGCGATAGTACTCATACGTCATGACTGTCCACAAAATGAGTTTAATTAAATTAACTCTATTTATTTGAATAATAACACCGTGCGGCAAAAAGAAAAAAACAAACGTTAGACAAGAGCTGGATGATATACGTCTGATGCTTTAAATTTAGGGGAAAAAATCTGCGTTTTCAGTTTTTTTCATGTCGTGAACCTGTGTCCTTTCAAAAGGATTTCAAAGTTTTAAAAAGTACATTTTTCAAAAAATATTTTAAAATACGTTTACTAATCAAACAATGTTAAATTTGGTGTCAAGCCAATAGGAAGAGTTGGGAAATATTTTGTGTTATTTTATTTTATACTGTTAGGATGAAAATCTGTTAAAAATGTCTTTTAAAATTTCTATCATTAAAAAACTATTAAAATTTTCAATATTATTTTTTCAAAAAAATACTTGAAAGATTTTTTAATACATCTTTTGATTCTGACAGAATAAACAAAAATAATACAAAATATTTTACAACTCTTTTTGTTAGCTTCAAATTTGGCATTGTTTGATCAGTAGAATTTCCCTTAAATTTATAGCATTAGACGTATCATCCGGTTTGTGTCTAATTTTGAGTATATATATTTATATTTATATATTTAACATTTGCTATTGTAACTACTTGCCTCTTAAATTACTTTTCAATAACTACTACATATCGTTCTGATTACAAAGAAGCACTTTAATAATGTGTTTTGCAAATACATTATAATCTATTAGTCAGCTTCTTCGTAAAGATTAAGAAGATGAATATGTTTTTGCACACAATTTACATTGACTGATTATTCTAATTACTTATAAGCGATTGTGTACTTACACCCAATGACATCACTTATGTTTAAATAATGCCTTAAAAAGGTTTAGCCTTGTTTGTTTGCTGATTACATACTTACATTTGAATACCAGCTATAAGTATTCAATGAAAGGAAAATATTTACTTATGTACATAGTTAATTTTACTGTAAGGTTTTCAATTTTAATGTAAACTTTTTTATTATACAGAATTACACTTAATCGTTTACAAGTTTTTCATTTTCTAAATGGATTTGCTAAATTTTTACTTTATTGTTGAATATCATAGGTTTCACATTCTTAAGCTATTTCAGCATTCATTCTGTTTTAAACAAATTAGTTGATATTCACAGGGAATCTTTATACAACCTTTATAGTTCAATTATATTCTTGGAAGTCATCCTTGTGTGACAGCCAATATCCAGGGAACCTTTATATAACCATTATTAGTTGAATTATAAACTTATATTTCTGGAGGTCATCCTTGAGTGAAAGCAAATATCCAGGGAAGCCTTATACACCCGTTTTTAGTTCAATTACAAACATATGATCTTTGAAGGTGTCCTTTTGTGAAAGCTGGAATTGTAAAAATAGTTTTATTTCATATGCTTACATAAGTTTTGTTACTTTCGCTTACATTAGTTGTTGTTATCTCATAGTGTTTGTTATTCATTATGTTGTACAAGTTGTTTGCTATTTTGGACTTTCAAATCATAAAATCATCTCTTTAAGATATGATCAATATACGATTGAATACTCCTTTATTGTTGATCATTACTGTAAAAAAGTTGTAGAAATAAAACTCTTGTCAGACTTTTAAATTATCTATTATTTGAATATATTGAGATGAATTATTTGTTAAAAGTGTTAGTAAAGTAGTTTTGTTTAAGGCATATAAATTAGGGATGGCCCCAAAGTGAAAGTTGCTGATGTTTTCACCAAAAATTAAAATTAAGTTTTTCTAAGATCTCCTGGCTCAAAACTTTTGTATTTATCTCAATTTTTGGTGAGCTGGATCAAACGATGAAAAGATCCTTTTTTAAGACGTAGATCCACACTACGCGTGTTTGCGTCTAAGATTTACGCGCTTTTTATATCTACTTTGCGTATTACGTTAGAAGTTACATGCTACGCTTTTAAAGCGTAAATTTTTTGTTCTTTTATTAATTTTTTTATCATTAAACTCATTTTAATTTATTCAAATTGATAAATACGCATTAAATAAAGAATATAATATGTCTAAATCAGATGATATTTTCATACGCGTCAAGGCATTATACACTTTTGTCCTTGTAACTTTTATCATGTAAATACATTGATTCTACTTTTTTGACAGGCGCATAGAATGCGGGAAAACGTAGAACGCGTGGTGTGAACCTCCAGCTTTAAGATTTTATGAAATTTTTCACAATTTTGACAAATTAATCATATGCAAATTTAATCATATAAAACATATTTTTAATCATTTTAAGATCTTTGTAAACAACTCTAAAATTATAAAAAATATTATAAAATTGTAAATTCTTGTACACTTATTCATAAATAGCATTGTATTTTATAAAAGGTTTATAAAACAAAATTTTCATACGAAATTTGATCTAAATATGTATTTTTCTTCAGCTCTAATGCCTCTTAAAGGCATAGAAGTTGTATATGTTTTTTCACATGATTTACATTCACTGATTTTTGTAATTACTTGTAAGCAATTGTGGTAAGTACTTATCTGCAATGACATCACTATTTAAAAAAAAAATTACTTAAAATGCTATTGTGTAAGTAAATTTTAGAATTTTAAGCCATTATGTTGTAGTAAAAGTTTTTGCTGTGTAATCAAACAACACAAACTCAGGATATAATAAGTTTTATGGTATAACCCATATATTGACATTGTTGTTGCGGACACAAAAAAATATACTAATTAACACTTGGTACTTATTAACATGTTGCATGAAGCTATTTATGCAAAAACTTACAACCTTACCCCATTAATAAAAGTGCTGAGAACAACTACTCCAACAGATTGGAACAAGTTTTCTTCGGCTACTTGAATGTTAAATGTTGTCATTATACGTTTTGTTTCACTAGCAGATTCGCATGCTGATAACTGGACGCATGCATGTCCAGTTATCTGCATTTTAATGTTTTGTCTGATACTAGACAAAACATTAAGATTTAAGAAAATGTGAGTAGCAGGATTTATAATTAGGTTACTGTTTGAAAATTTATACTTTACTTCGCTTGGGAAATTTTATGCTCAGCTTTGGGCAAAATTACTCGTGAACAGATTAGGACAGTATTTGATTAGGCTTTAAAAAAAACGGCATAGTTAGGACTTTTTTGAATTGATTCAAAGTGTTCATTTATTAATTCCGGCACAGTTGTCATGTTTTTTACTTCAAGGCGCTAATTTCGAGCTCTAAAAGTGTTTGTGTTTCTTTAAGCGCTCACGCTCTTAAAATTTCTCTAATTTGCGATACCATCGGATTAGAGTTTGGATTTACTATTTTCTACATCCATTGATCTTTGCAATACTTAACCATTTTGAATCTTCTGCGATGCGTAATCTTCACCTATAACGATCAATATTATTGTTTATTTAGTCAAGATAAACATTTCATAAACTTCACTGTGATCACTGCTGCTTTATTCTAAAACCAGATCTTTGAACTGATCTTTCGAACTTTTAACCATTTCCAATCATCTGTGATGCCCCGGATCTTCTCCTACCGCGATCAACGATATTAATTGTTTGTTTAGTCAAGCTAAAACTCTTAAATCTCACTGTGATCACTAGCTCTTAATTCTAAATCGAAATTCTAAAATCGAATCTTTATAAAAAACCATTGATTCCAGAATTGTGATCATCTCAGAAAGTGGTCTTGGTATTTTGACTTAACGAATTTATCTACTTGTACATATTATCAATCTTTTTTTGAAATCGATTAAGTCTGCTTTGGTATTGATAAGTTATCGAAAGAATTAGTTATTTCCGATTGTTTGATTTTCAGAATCTCAGGTTCCGGTTATTATCAGTCGGATGCTGTTTAAAACATAATATGGGAAACAAATGCTGATAAAGTTACGTACTAAGCCTTCTGAGAACAGAGACTAGTATGTTTGGGCCATAATCAGAAGCTGTTTGGCAACACAGACGTTCTTAATATAAATGTTGAACTCTGTTAGTTCGCATACCTGGAAGTGGCTGTTGTCGAACTAAGTAACAATAATGAAAAAATAATTAAGTACATTTGAATTTTACAACTCTTTTTAATAATCTACAATTAAAATTTTAATTACATCTTTAAATACAAACGAATTACAACTCTACATAAACATTGTATAAATGTCATAAAGTTTTGTCAACAGATTTAAGAAAAGAACATTTTGTTACGTTTGGAAAGTTTCATATAAACTGGCCCTCAGCGGGAGTTTTCTTCTAGTTCTGCTGATATGGTTCAATTGATTTATTGGGTTATTAGAGTTACTGACTCAAATGCATCACAAAATATTATGGGTCCACCAAGGATTAACCAAAAACACTTTTCATTCGAAAACTATTTTAATTATAACTTCTTTCTCAACACTTGTCTTAATTGTCATTCCATTTTTAGCTCCAATTTTATTTTCTTTTACACAGATGGGTAAGAACAATTGCATCTACATGGAACATGCACTCACTGTTACGAAAGTATTGTTTTAACAGATCATGGAGTTTGTTGAAAAAAAGATAAACGAATGAACGATTTATTATGTACAGACACCTTTTTATGCATTTGGCTTTTTACACGTTTTTAACGACTACTTACATAGTACATACATATTTACAATTGTGTCGTTTTTTAAGTAGAAAATATGTAATTATCTTTGTAGATGTTCATAAACACATACATATGAAACTTTAAAGTTTTTCTATTAAGAAATCTAAAAAATATTATCCTGATGTTTTTCCATTTCACCTTAAGGAGAATATAAACCAGAAGACATCCTAACTAAATCAATAAACCTGAAAACTGAAAGTAAAAATACAATTTGTCTTAAACAAGTTTTGAACGAGTTATTGAAGTTCTTTTTAACCTAAAATAAAAACTTTTCCTTTCATTGCTCTCTGACATGCAATCTTGAGATGAGTTAAAAACAACTAGAAAAAAATTTTAGATTTTTTCATTATATACATTTTTATAATATCTTTAACATTTCTAAGTTAGAATCTTTAGTTCTAATAAATATAGGAAACTTCTCGTTAGAAGATATCTCAATCTTTAACTTTTAGAAAAGTTCTTACAACAAGAAAGTGATGTTTTTGGCATTTGACAGGAAGTGATTTTAAATGTTATAAAAATTTCGAATTCCTACATATAGATATTGCTAAATCAGATAAGAAACTGTATAACTGATTGTTATACATTCGTTGGGTTGGAATGTGTACATAAGTTTAGATTCAGCTTAAGAGTGCTTCAATCCTTTAGAAAAGTATACTTTAAGCCTTTAACTACAGTCATTTTTAAGACATACTTAGTAATAATTTAGGGTAAACTATCATTTTCTAGAACTGAATGAAAACACAATGACTTGTGTATTCATCTTAATATAATATAATTGTCCAATTTATTATAATGACGTTGTGTTAATAATCAAATTTAAGTTCAGGTTTAAATCAATCAATAAATCTCCATCGAATGTTTGTTTTTATGGTTCTTTCGACAGATACATTTTTAACAAGAATAGTTCATAACAATGTTTCGAGAATCTAAAGATTTGTAGATGCTTAATGGGACCATCTTTTAGATGCTTATGACAACTAAATATATCAAAGAAATTTAAAAAATGAGATGAAACTAAACTAAATTTGGATTCAGAATTCCCAATCACACCAGATTACCGTAGTCGCGAATTTAAGTTTTAGAAGACACGTTTTTTGCAACGTTTTAAATAGCACGTAGAAATTTGTTAACCCTGTTGTGAAATCTAAAAACCCCATTGTTCGTTTAATTTTATACAAATAGTGAACCATTATTTTCCCTTTTTTCAATAGCAATCTAACTAAATCACAAAAAACAGGAAAAAAATGTATGTTCTCTTAACCCAATTGTGTCTTTAACAAACGAACTACATACATATGTTATAGATTCTAAGGGCTATATTTCAGTGTATTAGAAAAATAATTTTTCAATTCAAAAAGATTTAGAATATTAAATGTTTATTTATCTTGAGGGGAACAGTCCTCATTGCTTCTGCGAAAATTGGCGTCCAGAAATATTCAGTTGGTACCATTATTATTCAACATCAATTTTAGCAGACTAGATCAAACATAACGAGGATGTTTGAACGCACATCTAACCACACCAAACTAAAATATTCTTATAAAAAAAACTTAGTATAAAATCATAAAGAATTCTTCTACTGCGAAAGAACTAAATAATTTATTATTCGTGCATTTGGACAAGTTGATTACTACATGGAGAATTGTTGTTATAAATAATTCCTATTTAAACTTTGACTACAACAAAATGTTTGCATTTAATTTGTCGCCACAACCTAGTTGCATTTCAAAACTTATTAAAGCTTACATTTCAACATCATAAAAACCCTCCAACGATTTCAAAGTTATTTTGAAAAGCCTGTCTTTATAACTTAAAGGAGTAAAGCAAACATACAGACGCATAACACTTATATACCACAACTGATCTTGACCTCTGTATTTTAAAATACACACCCACTATTTGGTCATATCAGAGCGCATACATTCAGCTGGCCAATTCAGTTTTTGGTTTGGTTTTCATATCTGTTGGCAAAAGAGATTTGTGACGGTTTCTTTATTTAAGATTTTTGTAAAATTATTCTTTGCGATTAGTCAGTGATAGTGGAGGTGTGTTTTTTGAGTTTCAGCTTAAATTACATAATTTTTTTGGATAGGAATACATTATAGTAGTGCTTTAGTGGTAATTGTAAAGGCGACATAAACTTTATTTAAAATAATTTAAAGAATTTTATGAGGTTGGTATTAACTAGAGACAAAGAATCAAATCAGTAAAAGATTGAAACAAAAACACTAAGATATAATCAAAACTATGCATAAGATTTTCTAGACAAATCCCTTTTCAGTTTTTACTTTCAATTTAAAAACATCTGCTTTTTAAAATTTCTTATTGTAAATTTTGCATACAAATAAATGGATTCAAGATTATTCACAATATTGAATGTCAACGATTGTTTACATTACAGATGAGTAGAAGTAACAACTTGATTGATGCTTAACAACCTCCGCTGGAAATGTCAACGCATTGCCTTGGCTTCAAGTCAAGGTTTACGCGTTCTTTCAAGGACAACCTCATTTTATTACAATTTCAATGGTTGATGCAAATTTTTTATGCAAAGTCTGTTACTATTTATTGGAATGCATTTTTTAACAGATGCAATTTAAAAATTACTGAAATTTCCCACTTGAATGTAATGAATACAATACTACGTTAAGAAATAGAAGAATAAGCAGCGAGACATAAGATATAATGTTAAGCCACAGGCTCGGATTTTATAGCCAAAATTATTTATGATTTAGAGAGCAGCGTATTCTCTATATACGGCTTTCAGCTGGGTACAACCTAAAAAATAAGTGTAAGTCCAAAGATGACCATAGACTTTGAACTTATTAATTGTATCAATTATTTCAATTTGATAATTTTAGGGGATTCCACTCGTCCATTTCTGTAATTCAGAGTTCGTAGCGTTGAATGGCTTTTTCTTTGACAAGTTAACTTTTATAACTTCTTTCTCTTTATAGCAACTCAATTCTGAAAGCTACTGTTATAATAACTCACAGTTACCGATAACATCTGTTTTCAGCATGCAACAGGGTGCGATTATATACAAAATCGTTGTGTATGACATTGATGATAGAAAGGATGTATCTAATCGATTGAAATAGGGCTGATGGCAACATGTACTCTAAATTCTGAAAGCTGGAATTGTTTTACACTTTGAGTCCAAACAAATGTACCAGATTATTGAAGTATCAATTATAATTGATCTAATCCCGCTTTTTTCACATCACTGTGTCATAGTGATACTAAGGCCACATATCTAGACCACTATTTTTCTTAATTTCTCAATCTTATTGTCTAGAATTTTCTTTCAAGTATTACAAATAAGTACTTTAATATATCAGGAAAAATTATTCAGATTTTGGCGTTTCTCTGGTTACAATTTTTCTCTCATTAATGAAATAACATTGACAGCAAAATTATCACCAAAACCTTGTTAAAGGTATTGCTCACACTCTCTTTATCGTGCTTGCCCTTAGAAGCCATTACTGCTGATCTGCATCACCTTACTACACTGGTCTTTTGGAATTTTGTTTGTCGCTCTACCAAAGTAGAGAAGAGAATATATCATTCCGGTGTCTTTCTTAGCAACTGTGGTATAATAGCATTTTTAACCTTTCAGCGACTAGCTATTTCATCCCCCTTTTGAAGGCGTCTCTTTTCAGACGACCTTACCTTCGGGTTTAATTTAGTTGAAGTTCTGACCATCTTAATAACTGGCTCATATTGCACTTCCTTAATCTTAAGATTCAGGTATCGTTATGAAAGTTCTTACCTTCGGGTTTGATTTAACTGAAGTATCCTTCTTATTAAGTACTGGCTTAGCTCTTTCTTTTTAATTGCAAGACTGCGACTGGAGAGTTCTCTGAGAGAAGTGGCCAAGGAGTTCCATTATCTATTAGTTTTATTAAACACTTCTGAAAGTCGTATTCTCTTTGTCTTAGAACAATGTGAAAAGCACCCTTAGTCTGTCAGGGTGTTCTTAGCTTGAACGAACTTCTTGCTCTGTGCTAGTAATCGATGCTCTTCACGACCTATTCTAACTATCCTTGTCGGCATTCCATCCTTCCTACCCCCGTAGACGATATATTTGTAGGGAGTAGACATGAGATACTAATATACACAAACATTTTAATGAAAACCTGTAAGTAACGGTTTTCAGTAGCAAGTCGAGTGACTAATTTATTTAGTTTTTCATTTGAAATAGAGAAACAAGCTATGATCACTTTCTTTAGATGTTAAGGAATGATGTTGAACCACCCATATTTTAAGGGCCTTTTAGATAGATAAAAATATACTTAAGTACATAAGGAATTACATACATACAAAGTACTTCATGATAATGAATCTGTTTTGTTATCAGCAAATAACTTCATATTAATATACATACGTACTGGCAGTTTTTTTTAACATTGATTTGGTAACTAAAGGCACGAATTAAACATTTATATGGATATGCAGCAAATATACAGCAACAGCATCAACAACATTAAGAGCCACGTATCTACTTGTTCTGAAATTTTTACTACAACCAAAACTTTGAGGACGATGAGGTTGTTGATGATAATGATAAAAGCGTGAATAACTTACATATCAAAACAGACATGAAAATAATGCCAAAACAAATAAATTGTATATTTAACTGTTTAAGACGAATCTTTATATACCCTACGAGTGCTTTCAATTCCTAACTTTTAATGAACATATTCTTATAATTTTTTAAGTAATTATTTCATTGTAAAAAGAACTTCATGTTCTTTACGATGTTTAAGGTCAAAATTTACATTTAGTGGAATATATCTGTAAAAACTGTAGCATAACAACAAAGCGATTATATAGCGGAACGTAGTGTTACATGCCAGAACCTTAAAAAGTAAAAACAATATAAAATGTTCGAAGCTGCCTTGAAATAAAGAATCAACATTATTTCCATGTCAAATTCCAAACCTGTGTATTCAACATGTGTTGAGAATTGTTGCAACAAAGAGACAAACGAATGCATTGCATCCACTACAGCATGAAGAAGGCATGGATTAATATTATTTGTGGAAATGCGTTTGTTGTTCCTTCGTGTTTTCTTTTGTTTTTGTTGTTGACCATTGAAATTGTTTGGGCCTTTTATACGTTAGCTTCTCTTCGATGCGGTTGTTCTTTCTGCTTGTCCCTGTTGATGTTGGATGGATGTTGTTTATGTGATGTTTACCATTACTGTGTTTATCTGTTTTTGTTGCTGTTGCTGTGGGTGTTGTTATTTTGTAGAATTAAGAAAATTATATGATTATCCATTGATTTTAAATATCTTTAAGGGTTTTAATACTTGCTGATATTAACAACTACGATAACAAATACAACATATTTGAAACAACAAGAATTTCTATAAAATATGTTTAAATCAATACCTGTTTGTACAATTTTGTATATGATGTTAAATATTAAATAATAGTTTTAATAAAATATTTCGAAAACCTTATTTACTTAAGATAAATATATTATTAAAATATATATCGTATATATACCAAAGCTGCATCGTACAACTAGTCTGCAGTGTATAAGATTTTGATAGATAATTGTCTAGTATTTTGTCTACGAAAACGTGTGTCAGTCATTGCAATTTACTGTTTTGAACATAAGTTTAAGATTAAATTTTTTAAAATCCAGAATTCGAACAGACTTGTAAAGCATTTGAAGTATATATACATTTATATGCAGAACTATATAATTCCTTATAAATCCCTAATGTACATATGATAATAAATATTTGTGATTTATTAAAATGATAGCTTAAAACAATTTATGACTTTAGAATGCATTATTTGAAAACATTTTCTCATTCCTCCTTAACTCTGCTTAGACATAGAAAATTTATTTATGTTCAATATTTTCTAAAGTTCATTTTTAGTAATATTTCATTTTGTAGTCCAATAAATACATTGCTTTACTTTCAGCATGACTTTGTTGACGTTGTCTTAGTCTAAGAAGATAAAACTTTTGCTAAAAATACTCTTTACTTTCATGATATGGAATGTTAAATTGTTCAATAAAAGTAAACTCCTACATATTTCTTAAAAGTCCTTTGTAGTAGATCTAAATGATCGTCATTAATCTTGGTTTAAAAACATACTGTATGTAGAGGTAAAACTTTCTGTAGTCAATGTGAATAAACTATTACAACTGAAGCATGGATACGAATAGGGATATAAAGACCAGTTTACCAAATATTGAATAGTTAAATTTTAAAACAATATTAACTTTATCAAAAGGAGTTCTTTTGAGGATTCAAGATACTTAGGGCGAGTTTTTCTGATAAAGATAATCTTCATTCTTTGGTTAAACCTGGATCAATATATGTTTCGTGTTTTTCAGTTATCAGTAAAGTTACTTATTATCTTAGTTTAACTGAGTGTAATTGGGCAATTAAACTCAAGTTATAAGTGAGAAAACACAATTAACAAAAACAATAAAACAATGATTTCGGAAGAACAAAAACTTAATATTTTAAGTAAATTGCATTTTTCTGAATTGTTTTGTTTTATTTATTATTGTTTTAAATGTTTATTTAACATTTTTCCAAACATTTTTCATTTTACAAAATTATTGTTTGCAAAAAACAGCTGTTCATTGTTTATGTTTTTGAGTGAAAACTTGGCATTAATTATATCACAAATTATGATACAACTGTTATAACTGTTATGACAGTTAATGTAAATTTAACAGATACACTATGTATGTAAGAAAGTATTGTTGTTACATATACAACTGTATAATCAATATATACATCTTAAGACTTACTCATAACGACATTTATAGCTTTTTTAGGAATAAACTATCCCAAGATCAGGTAAAATGGTACATATATACATATAATTCGTATGTTTTTGGTCTTTCGTCACAATTATACTCTTTGTAATCGAGAATGAAGACAGTCGTCACTTTAGTGTTCCCTATGTAAGCGAGAGCAATCGTCTCTTTACTGTCTCCAAGTAATCTAGAGATTAGACTCTTAAAAGTTGTTTTCGTTTTATTGAACTTCTGAAAGTAGTTATTTTACCCCTCTTTTGGAGAAATGATTGTTACTTTATACAAATATGCCACCATCTTGTTGACCCAAATTTATATCTTTCGCGTCAATCGTCACATTGATGTCCCATAGTATACTAGAGAGTAGATACTTAAAATTTTTAACTTTTATTTCTATTAATATTTTACCACCTGTTGGCTCCGATTCGCATGTTCTTGACAATTCATCAAGAATAAAAGTAAATCGTCACCATAGCAGCAAGAAAAGTACCGACAGTTAAACAGCTAGTAATGTGTCTGACTTCCAAGAACCTACTTATAGATTACCATCCTTTGACTATTTTAGACCGTCTTTTAACTGTCTCTTTATAGGGTGCAGAGTGACAATTGACTTCCACGTAGGATCAGCCCATGTAAAATGTTTGGTCACCGGGGTAGTCAGAGTGACAATTGACTTCCACGTAGGATCAGCCCATGTAAAATGTTTGGTCACCGGGGTAGTCAGGTGGCTAGGGGCCCCCATAAGTAGTAGGTAAAGGTGTTAGTTCGTTACTTTCCCGTCGAACTGCTGGGTAAGAATAGTACCTTATTACACATACATCCATCAACTACCTATTACAGACATTTTTGTACATCCTTCATGATTTCCAACCAAACTATAGAGTGTTAAATACATTATAATAAATCCCATTGATTTTAATCCTCCTTATATTTGACAAGAATTCACTGCAGTTTAAAATCACTTTTATTTATTTTTGTAGAATATGCTTCTAGAAATGCTTATGACATGTTGTACGCCATTATTAAGCCTGATTACAAAAACTAAACTTGAAACCCCTTCACAGCATGTGACCATTGTGGGATTTAGAAAATCGCATAAAGCCCGTATTCTCTCTACTAATCGTCAATTTGTTGTCAATAGAGAGTACGTTTCGTCATTATATAAAAGCAACAAATTCCTCAATTATTGATTTTACACAATTGATGAGAAAATGTAATTGAATTAATGTAATGAAGACTAGCAAACATGACTTTGTAACAAAAACCTGTAAGATTTCTTTTTAATTTCGCGCCATTTTCATGAGTGGAACTCTAATAGCTGTCAAAAGTTGATGAACATTTACAGTTATCAAGTAGGTATTGATATGTATGACAGATTAATCAATGATTTAATGTTAAGACGGACTTCTTTCCTGTTGCTCAATCACATTGAACAAAATGTTTTACTCGTTAACTAGAAAATAAGCAACCAAGTTTAGATAACTTTACCTTTAAAATAAATGCTTTACTAAACAAACATGATG